>NC_134493.1:52985307-52990307 GCF_040206685.1 Ascaphus truei | reverse complement strand
GTCACTGCATACGGGGGGGGGTGGGCAGGGGTCATGCATACAGGGGGGAGGGCAGAGGTCACTGCATACAGGGGGGAGGGCAAGGTCACTGCATACAGGAGTGGGTGGGCAGGGGTCACTGCATACAGGGGGGAGGGCAGGGTCACTGCATACCAGGGGGGGAGTGCAGGGTCACTGCATACAGGGGGGAGGGCAGGGTCACTGCATACCAGGGGGGGAGTGCAGGGTCACTGCATACAGGGGGGAGGGCAGGGTCACTGCATACCAGGGTGGGAGTGCAGGGTCACTGCATACAGGGGGGAGGGCAGAGGTCACTGCATACAGGAGTGGGTGGGCATGGGGTCACTGCATACAGGGGGGAGGGCAGGGTCACTGCATACAGTTTATGAGAGCTCTGTGTGGGTGTTACTATGTAGGACAATGGACGCCTGGCCTGTGTGTTGTACAGAACCTCAGAGCTTTACTCTGGACCAGCATAGGACTGAATACGAAGCGTGTGTTGTTGGGTTGTTAGTGTGTGTGTGTGTTGTTGGGGTGTTGGTGTGTGTGTGTTGTTGGGGTGTTAGTGTGTGTGTGTTGTTAGGGTGTTAGTGTGTGTGTGTGTTGTTGGGGTGTTCGTGTGTGTGTGTGTGTTGTTGGGGTGTTAGTGTGTGTGTGTTGTTGGGGTGTTAGTGTGTGTGTGTGTGTGTGTGTGTGTGTGTGTGTGTGTGTGTTGTTGGGGTGTTAGTGTGTGTGTTGTTGGGGTGTTAGTGTGTGTGTGTTGTTGGGGTGTTAGTGTGTGTGTGTTGTTGGGGTGTTAGTGTGTGTGTGTTGTTGGGGTGTTAGTGTGTGTGTGTTGTTGGGGTGTTAGTGTGTGTGTGTTGTTGGGGTGTGTGTGTGTGTGTGTGTGTGTGTGTGTGTGTGTGTGTGTGTGTGTGTGTGTGTGTGTGTGTGTGTGTGTGTGTTGTTGGGGTGTTAGTGTGTGTTGTTGGGGTGTTAGTGTGTGTTGTTGGGGTGTTAGTGTGTGTTGTTGGGGTGTTAGTGTGTGTTGTTGGGGTGTTAGTGTGTGTTGTTGGGGTGTTTCGTGTGTGTGTGTGTTGTTGGGGTGTTAGTGTGTGTGTGTTGTTGGGGTGTTAGTGTGTGTGTTGTTGGGGTGTTAGTGTGTGTGTGTTGTTGGGGTGTTAGTGTGTGTGTGTTGGGGTGTTAGTGTGTGTGTGTGTTGTTGGGGTGTTAGTGTGTGTGTGTGTGTGTGTGTGTGTGTTGTTGGGGTGTTAGTGTGTGTTGTTGGGGTGTTAGTGTGTGTTGTTGGGGTGTTAGTGTGTGTTGTTGGGGTGTTAGTGTGTGTGTGTTGTTGGGGTGTTAGTGTGTGTTGTTGGTTTGTTAGTGTGTGTTGTTGGTTTGTTAGTGTGTGTTGTTGGGGTGTTAGTGTGTGTTGTTGGGGTGTTAGTGTGTGTTGTTGGGGTGTTAGTGTGTGTGTGTTGTTGGGGTGTTAGTGTGTGTGTGTTGTTGGGGTGTTAGTGTGTGTTGTTGGGGTGTTAGTGTGTGTTGTTGGGGTGTTAGTGTGTGTTGTTGGGGTGTTAGTGTGTGTTGTTGGGGTGTTAGTGTGTGTTGTTGGGGTGTTAGTGTGTGTTGTTGGGGTGTGTGTGTGTGTTACTCACAGAGTTGTCGTCGTGCTCCAGGCTCTGAGCCAGCACCGGACTGAATGAGATGGGGGGGAGAGGTCCCGGCTTCCTCCTCACTGCGCGGATCTGCAGGAGGGCGCGGAACGCTGCACGCGAGAACACAACACGTCATACACACATGAACACGTCATACACACGCGAGAACACAACACGTCATACACACATGAACACATCACCTGCAAACACAGACACGGCACCGCACGTGCTTGCCTGGTATCACACACACGCACAGACAGTACTCACGCAGTCTGCAGATGGGGCAGTTGCTGGCCTGGTATCACACACACGCACAGACAGTACTCACGCAGTCTGCAGATGGGGCAGTTGTTGGCCTGGTATCACACACACGCACAGAGAGTACTCACGCAGTCTGCAGATGGGGCAGTTGTTGGCCTGGTATCACACACACGCACAGAGAGTACTCACGCAGTCTGCAGATGGGGCAGTTGTTGGCTTGGTATCACACACACGCACACAGACAGTACTCACGCAGTCTGCAGATGGGGCAGTTGTTGGCCTGGTATCACACACACGCACAGAGAGTACTCACGCAGTCTGCAGATGGGGCAGTTGTTGGCCTGGTATCACACACACACAGAGAGTACTCACGCAGTCTGCAGATGGGGCAGATGTTGGCCTGGTATCACACACACGCACAGAGAGTACTCACGCAGTCTGCAGATGGGGCAGTTGTTGGCCTGGTATCACACACACACACAGAGAGTACTCACGCAGTCTGCAGATGGGGCAGTTGTTGGCCTGGTATCACACACATGCACAGCGAGTACTCACGCAGTCTGCAGATGGGGCAGTTGTTGGCCTGGTATCACACACACGCACAGAGAGTACTCACGCAGTCTGCAGATGGGGCAAATTGTTGGCCTGGTATCACACACATGCACAGAGAGTACTCACGCAGTCTGCAGATGGGGCAGTTGTTGGCCTGGTATCACACACACGCACAGAGAGTACTCACGCAGTCTGCAGATGGGGCAGTTGTTGGCCTGGTATCACACACACGCACAGAGAGTACTCACGCAGTCTGCAGATGGGGCAGATGTTGGCCTGGTATCACACACACGCACAGAGAGTACTCACGCAGTCTGCAGATGGGGCAGTTGTTGGCCTGGTATCACACACACGCACAGAGAGTACTCACGCAGTCTGCAGATGGGGCAGATGTTGGCTTGGTATCACACACACGCACAGAGAGTACTCACGCAGTCTGCAGATGGGGCAGTTGTTGGCCTGGTATCACACACACGCACAGAGAGTACTCACGCAGTCTGCAGATGGGGCAGTTGTTGGCTTGGTATCACACACACGCACAGAGAGTACTCACGCAGTCTGCAGATGGGGCAGTTGTTGGCTTGGTATCACACACACGCACAGAGAGTACTCACGCAGTCTGCAGATGGGGCAGTTGTTGGCCTGGTATCACACACACGCATAGAGAGTACTCACGCAGTCTGCAGATGGGGCAGTTGTTGGCTTGGTATCACACACACGCACAGAGAGTACTCACGCAGTCTGCAGATGGGGCAGTTGTTGGCCTGGTATCACACACACGCACAGAGAGTACTCACGCAGTCTGCAGATGGGGCAGTTGTTGGCCTGGTATCACACACACGCACAGAGAGTACTCACGCAGTCTGCAGATGGGGCAGTTGTTGGCTTGGTATCACACACACGCACAGCGAGTACTCACGCAGTCTGCAGATGGGGCAGTTGTTGGCCTGGTAGCGCAGGGTGTCAGCGCAGGAGTTACACAGACAGAGGTGTCTGCACGGCAGGATCAGGGTGTCCCGCAGGTCGGACAGACACACAACACACTCATTGCTGTTATCACTGTTCTCATCCTCGGAGGGCTGCCAGGAGGAGAGAGAAAAGAGGAGTGTGTGTGTGTGTGTGTGTGTGTGTGTGTGTGTGTGTGTGTGTGTGTGTGTGTGTGTGTGTGTGTGTGTGTGTGTGTGTGAGAGAGAGAGAGAGAGAGAGAGAGAGAGAGATACGGGTATAAGGCCGGCTGTGTGTGTGTGTCAGATACAGTTAGAAGGCCGGCGGGGTGTGTGTGTCAGATACGGGTAGAAGGCCGGCGGGGTGTGTGTCAGATACGGGTAGAAGGCCGGCTGGGGGGGAGGAGGGGGCAGATACGGGTAAAAGGCCGGCGGGGTGTGTGTCAGATACGGGTAGAAGGCCGGCGGGGGGTGTGTCAGATACGGGTAGAAGGCCGGCGGGGAGAGTGTGTCAGATACGGGTAGAAGGCCGGCGGGGGGTGTGTCAGATACGGGTAGAAGGCCGGCTGGGGTGTGTGTCAGATACGGGTAGAAGGCCGGCGGGGTGTGTGTCAGAGACGGGTAGAAGGCCGGCTGGGGGGGGCTGATAGGGGTAGAAGGTCGGCGGGGTGTGTGTCAGATACGGGTAGAAGGCCGGCGGGGTGTGTGTCAGATACGGGTAGAAGGCCGGCTGGGAGGGGGGGGGGTGTCAGATACGGGTAGAAGGCCGGCGGGGGGTGTGTCAGATACGGGTAGAAGGCCGGCGGGGTGTGTGTCAGAGATACGGGTAGAAGGCCGGCGGGGGGTGTGTCAGATACGGGTAGAAGGCCGGCGGGGGGTGTGTCAGATATGGGTAGAAGGCCGGCAGGGGTGTGTGTCAGATACGGGTAGAAGGCCGGCGGGGTGTGTGTCAGATACGGGTAGAAGGCCGGCGGGGTGTGTGTCAGAGATACGGGTAGAAGGCCGGCGGGGGGTATGTCAGATACGGGTAGAAGGCCGGCTGGGGGGGGGGGGGGTCAGATACAGGTAGAAGGCCGGCTGGGGGGGGGGGGGGTCAGATACGGGTAGAAGGCCGGCTGGGGGGGAGGAGGGGGCAGATACGGGTAAAAGGCCGGCGGGGTGTGTGTCAGATACGGGTAGAAGGCCGGCGTTGTGTGTGTCAGATACGGGTAGAAGGCCTGCGGGGTGTGTGTCAGATACGGGTAGAAGGCCGGCGGGGTGTGTGTCAGATACGGGTAGAAGGCCGGCGGGGTGTGTGTCAGATACGGGTAGAAGGCCGGCGTTGTGTGTGTCAGATACGGGTAGAAGGCCTGCGGGGTGTGTGTCAGATACGGGTAGAAGGCCGGTGGGGGGTGTGTCAGATACAGGTAGAAGGCCGGCGGGGGGTGTGTCAGATACGGGTAGAAGGCCAGCTGGGGGGGGGCAGTTACGGGTAGAAGGCCGGGTGGGGGGGGGGGGCAGATACGGGTAGAAGGCCGGGTGGGGGGGGGGGCAGATACGGGTAGAAGGCCGGGTGGGGGGGGGGGGAGCAGATACGGGTAGAAGGCCGGGTGGGGGGGGGGCAGAT
>NC_134493.1:52927807-52975307 GCF_040206685.1 Ascaphus truei | reverse complement strand
CCTACTGTATATGCAAGCTCATGTATGTACTGTATATACACAAATATATAGCTATATACTCATACTGTATATATAAATACATATACATACATACATACATACCCACTCTCACACACTGTATATAATATATACATATATAAACCCACTCATACACAGACACATTGTATATAATATAATATTAATATATATAATATATATATATAACCCCACTTATACACACTGTATATAATATAATATTAATATATATAATATATATAACCCCACTTATACACACACATACACACTGTATATCATATATAATATTAATATATATATAATATATATAACCCCACTTATACACACACATACACACTGTATATAATATAATATTAATATATATAATATATATAACCCCACTTATACACACACATACATACGCTGTTCTTCTCTATCCCTCGGCCTCTCTCCTGTCTCCAGCACAGCCCCCTTGTGCCGTCGGTGCCGCTGGGAGTTGTAGTTCCTACGTCACAACTCTGTGCACTCCAGACGCCTCCACCTCTCCCCACAGATCCTACAACTCCCAGAGTACCACGCGCGCGGCCACAGCTGAGCGGTATCGCCACAAGAAAACAAGAGCACGCCCGGACTGTACTAAGCGGGCTGAAGAGGGAGGGGGAGAATCAGCTGTGGAATGGTGCAGTCCGGAGGGAGGGGTTAACAGTTTCCTTCCTATATAGATGTACGGTATTAACCCCTTGCGTGCCAGAGCCCGGCAGAATATCGCTGCATTAACCCCTTCCGTGCCAGAGCCCGGCAGAATATCACTGCATTAACCCCTTCCGTGCCAGAGCCCGGCAGAATATCACTGCATTAACCCCTTCCGTAACAGGACCTTGCAGAATATCACTGTATTGTATTGTATTGTATGTCTTTATTTATTATGTATTAACCCCTTCCATACCGAAGCCCTGCAGAATATTACTGTATTAACCCCTTCCATACCATGAACTTGCAGAATATCACTGTATTAACCCCTTTCATACCATGAACTTGCAGAATATCACTGTATTAACCCCTTCCATACCGTAGCCCTGCAGAATATCACTGTATTAACCAATTCCGTACCAGCGGCACGAAGCATATCACTACATTAACCCTTTCCATACCAGGGCCCTGCAGAATATCACTGTGTGAACTTTTGCTTTAGTTATGAAGCGCCCACATACTTTGCAGCACAGTACAATGGGCATTTACACAGGTTATAATGCACACAGGTGATATAGAGGATGTATACTGCACACAGGTAATATGGAGGATGCACACAGGTAATATGGAGGATGCACACAGGTAATATGGAGGATGCACACAGCACACAGGTGATATGGATGATGCACACAGCACACAGGTGATATGGATGATGCACACAGCACACAGGTGATATGGATGATGCACACAGCACACAGGTGACATGGATGATGCACACAGCACACAGGTGACATGGATGATACACACAGGTGATATGGATGATGTACACAGCACGCAGGTGATATGGATGATACACACAGCACACAGGTGACATGGATGATACACACAGCACACAGGTGATATGGATGATACACACAGCACACAGGTGATATGGATGATACACACAGCACGCAGGTGATATGGATGATACACACAGCACGCAGGTGACATGGATGATACACACAGCACACAGGTGACATGGATGATACACACAGCACACAGGTGATATGGATGATACACACAGGTGATATGGATGATACACACAGGTGATTTGGATGATGCACACAGCACGCAGGTGATATGGATGATACACACAGGTGATATGGATGATGTACACTGCACACAGCACACAGGTGATATGGATGATACACAGCACACAGGTGATATGGATGATTCCCACAGCACACAGGTGACATGGATGATACACACAGGTGATATGGATGATGTACACAGCACGCAGGTGATATGGATGATACACACAGCACACAGGTGACATGGATGATACACAGCACACAGGTGATATGGATGATACACACAGCACACAGGTGATATGGATGATACACACAGCACGCAGGTGATATGGATGATACACACAGCACGCAGGTGACATGGATGATACACAGCACACAGGTGACATGGATGATACACACAGCACACAGGTGATATGGATGATACACACAGCACACAGGTGATATGGATGATACACACAGGTGATATGGATGATACACACAGGTGATTTGGATGATGCACACAGCACGCAGGTGATATGGATGATACACACAGGTGATATGGATGATGTACACTGCACACAGGTGATATGGATGATGTACACAGCACACAGGTGATATGGATGATGCACACAGCACACAGGTGATATGGATGATGCACACAGCACACAGGTGATATGGATGATGTACACAGCACACAGGTGATTTGGATGATACACACAGCACACAGGTGATATGGATGATGTACACTGCACACAGGTGATATGGATGATGTACACAGCACACGGGTGATATGGATGATACACACAGGTGATATGGATGATGTACACAGCACACAGGTGATATGGATGATACACACAGGTGATATGGATGATACACACAGGTGATATGGATGATGTACACAGCACACAGGTGATATGGATGATACACACAGGTGATATGGATGATGTACACAGCACACAGGTGATATGGATGATGTACACAGCACACAGATGATATGGATGATACACACAGGTGATATGGATGATACACACAGGTGATATGGATGATGTACACAGCACACAGGTGATATGGATGATACACACAGGTGATATGGATGATGTACACAGCACACAGGTGATATGGATGATGTACACAGCACACAGGTGATATGGATGATACACACAGGTGATATGGATGATGTACACAGCACACAGGTGATATGGATCATACACACAGGTGATATGGATGATGTACACAGCACACAGGTGATATGGATGATGTACACAGCACACAGGTGATATGGATGATACACACAGGTGATATGGATGATACACACAGCACACAGGTGATTTGGATGATGTACACAGCACACAGGTGATATGGATTATATACACACCACACAGGTGATATGGATGATACACACCGCATGCAGGTGATATGGATGATACACACAGCACACAGGTGATTTGAATGATGTACACAGCACACAGGTGATATGGATTATATACACACCACACAGGTGATATGGATGATACACACAGCACACAGGTGATATGGATTATATACACACCACACAGGTGATATGGATGATGCACACAGCACACAGGTGATATGGATGATACACACCGCACGCAGGTGATATGGATGATACACACAGCACGCAGGTGATATGGATGATACACACCGCACGCAGGTGATATGGATGATACACACAGCACGCAGGTGATATGGATGATGTACACAGCACACAGGTGATATGGATGATGTACACAGCACACAGGTGATATGGATGATGTACACAGCACACAGGTGATATGGATGATGTACACAGCACACAGGTGATATGGATGATACACATAGCACTCATACATATGAGAGAAACGAGATGTATGTAGAGGGAGAGACAATTTATAGAGAGAGAGACAAGATATATATAGAGATAAAAACATTTATATAGAGAAAGTGTTTGAATTTGTATGACAATTTTTAATGTTTATA
Organism: Ascaphus truei; assembly: GCF_040206685.1. Taxonomy (NCBI): domain Eukaryota; kingdom Metazoa; phylum Chordata; class Amphibia; order Anura; family Ascaphidae; genus Ascaphus; species Ascaphus truei. The sequence continues at coordinate 52,971,597 of NC_134493.1, read as the reverse complement.
GCAGTGCGCTGTGTTACATTACATATATACACCTGTGATTATTATTGTGTGTAAGCATATATATAGTAAAAATATTTGGAAGTCCCTGTTTCTATATATTTCAATATATATGAATTGCCAGTGTTGAAATATATATTTATATATATATATATATATATATATATATATATATATATATATATATATATATGAAAACAACAAGGGGAAAGCAACCTTTAAATAGCACACGGACATAAATGAAAGTGTAACAAAAAGAATTTTATTAAAGTGATTAAAACAGGGGATGAAATATAAAAGGAGAGGGGGGCTCAACACTACCTAGACATAATGGACCTGGAGGCAAGGGTCTAAGTAAAGATCCAAAGCAAGACAAATACAGGGTACAGGTGGCTTTGTCTAAGCACACCTGCGTGACAAACAACCTGCACTGAGATCTTGTGACCACATGTAAAAATATTATGCCATATAATTTGATGCAATGGTTACATGTTATGGGTACACAAGTGATGGAGGTAACAGAATGCAGAATACGTCACCGCTCAGTAGGTAGATGTCACAGACAAAGGTAGGTCAAAACTCCATGTCAGATGGAAAAAGGTAGGGGCCCCCCTCAGCAAGACTCCCACGCGTTTCGATGGGAAACTGTCTTCTTCTGGGAGTCAAATATATATACATACACACACATGCATACATATATATATACACACACACATACATGCACTGTGTGTATTCCTGACTTATTGGTATATACGTGTGTGAAGATTGAGATAATGTGTGTGGCTATCATCACCTCCATTTTGGCCTAACCGCCATTTTGAGTGTTTGCTTGTATGAATGCGTATCTGTTTTATTCGTGTATGATCTGTAATGTGCGATTCTGAAAAATATCGCTTCTAGATGTAACCCGCCCTTGTGTAATTCCTACGAGTCATGTAATAAATTGAAAATGCAATCGTAAGAGGTTTTTCCTGCCTTAGATATTTCTGCTGACCTTAGGTTCTGTTATCTGACAGATACAGTAACACACAGGGCTAAACCTTAAAGTCAGCAGCTCAAGAGGCCCACATTATGGTGAATTATAGGATAAGAATATAGCAATGTGAAGCATATTTATGTATCAATATGTATTTCTGTATAAGTCATCATATTGTTATTTATCTCTAAGCCAGCCCCCTTAAGGGGCGTATTACTCATTTTTGAAATGTATAAAAATGTGATACTAAGCAATATTTCTTCAGAGGCATGAGTTCAAATTTGAATTCTCTCTCACTTGTACCATGGTGCTGATAAACTCACTTGTTACTTTGAACCCTTGACTCATTGATTTTATTTCTACGCTTTCACACGTGTGTATGTATATTGTGTATTCCTTAATTGCTTATATACACCTCCCTCTCTTTCAGGTGCAGGGAGCGGCCTGCGTGTCCGTGAGAGCTCCGCGTGTCGGTGAGAGCAACGCGTGTCCGTGAGAGCTCCGCGTGTCGGTGAGAGCTCCGCGTGTCGGTGAGAGCTCCGCGTGTCGGTGAGAGCTTCGCGTGCCGGTGAGAGCTCCCTGGGCTGCGTGTCTGTGAGAGCTCCGTGGGCCACATGTCAGTCCGAACTCCCCGTGCCGCGTGTCGGTGACATCTCCGCGTGTCTGTGAGAGCTCCCCGTGCTTCGTGTCGGTGAGAGCTCGTCGCATCGGTGATATCTCTGCGTGTCGGTGAGAGCTCCCAGTGTCAGTCCGAACTCCCTGTGCCGCGTGTCGGTGAGAGCTCTGGGTGTCGGTGAGAGCTCCTCGTGTCGGTGAGAGCTCCGCGTGTCGGTAAGAGCTCCGCGTGTCGGTGAGAGCTCCGCGTGTCGGTGAGAGCTCCCCGTGCTTCGTGTCGGTGAGAACTCCGCGTGTCAGTGACATCTCCGCGTGTCGGTGACATCTCCGCGTGTCGGTGAGAGCTCCGCGTGTCGGTGAGAGCTCCCCGTGTCGGTGAGAGCTCTGCGTGTCGGTGAGAGCTTGTCGGTGAGAGCTCCTCGTGTCGGTGAGAGCTTGTCGGTGACATCTCCGCGTGTCGGTGAGAGCTCTGCGTGTCGGTGAGAGCTCTGCGTGTCGGTGAGAGCTTGTTGGTGAGAGCTTGTCGGTGAGAGTTCCGCGTGTCGGTGAGAGCTCCCCGTGCTTCGTGTCGGTGAGAGCTCTGCGTGTCGGTGAGAGCTCCGCGTGTCGTGAGAGCTCCCCGTGCTTCGTGTCGGTGAGAGCTCTGCGTGTCGGTGAGAGCTCCCCGTGCTTCGTGTCGGTGAGAGCTCTGTGTGTCGGTGAGAGCTCCCCGTGTCGGTGACATCTCCGCGTGTCGGTGAGAGCTCCGCGGGCCGGCGTGTCGGTGATAGGGAAAATAGAGAAGTTGCGCCAAAGGAATATCCTACTGTTCAATATGTAACTTCAGTCCTTTCCACAATGCAGTTCCGCTGCCCGAGTCTCTCAGAGGTGATTCACCAGCCTCTGTATAGATGTACAGTAGAAAAGGGGGAAGGGTCCTCAGGCGCGTTGTTCTGCTTGTGGCTCCAGGGCGTATAAAACGTAGGAAATAAAAAAGAGAGAGAGGGGGACCACAGTGAGAAAACAACTCAGTAAACATATATATCTCACTTCTTCATTCAGGGGGGTAGACAGTGAACATTCAATGTGGGAGGAGACACACTCACATCAGGTGTCTAATCTTTTTGGCCCAAAAACTGGAAAGTCAAACTCCTCACTACGGTGGCCTGTGGTAACCAAAAACCGTCAGACGCGTTTCGCTATTGCTTCCTCAGTGACGCGTCTGACGGTTTTTGGTTACCACAGGCCACCGTAGTGAGGAGTTTGACTTTCCAGTTTTTGGGCCAGCATCTCGCCGGTTGCGCATGCGCAACGGAACAGGGGCTGTGCAACGTGTGTGCGGAGAGGAAAGGCAGACGGAGAAAGACCCAGCCTGTGCACGGGCGTCTGGACATCTTTTCTGCGGCCAGCTGAACTCCACGCACGGACAGGAAGAGTCTGCCAGCTGGGAACCAGACAACACAAGACACCCCATCTCTGAAAGGGACGCTCTGTGGAGTCTGGCTACATCTCCTCCCTATGCCAATAGTATTTGGCCGCTTGTGAGTTTTTAATCTCTTTTGTTTTATATGTTAATAAATTGTATTACACTATTTTTCCCTTTTTCCTATTTCCCTGAGGAAGATACCAGGAGGCATCCCCTCACCCTCAACCCATCCCACCCCATATAGAGGAGAAGTCATCTAATCAAGATTAGACACCTGATGTGAGTGTGTCTCCTCCCACATTGAATGTTCACTGTCTACCCCCCTGAATGAAGAAGTGAGATATATATGTTTACTGAGTTGTTTTCTCACTGTGGTCCCCCTCTCTCTCTTTTTTATTTCCTACGTTTTATACGCCCTGGAGCCACAAGCAGAACAACGCGCCTGAGGACCCTTCCCCCTTTTTCGGCGTGTCGGTGAGAGCTCCGCGTGTCGGTGAGAGCTCCCCGGGTCTATCTCCTACTCACGGCCGCGACTCGGAGCGCCAGGTCTACCTCAGATGACGTCACTAATACACCGCTGCTCCTCTCCTCAGCCAGCTCGGGCACGCAGTTCCACGTGCAGTCTAAGCTCCACCCTACGCGCGTTTCGTGACTACTGACGTCACTTCTTCAGGGGTAATGGAGCCACAGTGAATGTATGTGCTATTTAAGCACATAGAGAACCAGTCCTGGGACCCTCATTGGATAGTTAAACCTTAAAGGGACCGGCTGACTATATTGCAATTAAAACAACAATAATGGTGGGGATTATGACACAGGGCTATGCCAAGATCAAAAACACCCTCCCACATGCATGTGGGGGAATGGAGGTATGGAGATAGAGGGAATGGAGGGAGATAAAAGGGGAAAGAAAGGAGGGAGGGGAGAGAGAATGGAGGGAGGGGGTTAGGAGGGAGTAGAGATAGTGGCAGATAAGCGGTAAGGTGTCTCCTTATCTATTAATGGGTATTGTATTGTAGTATAACCTCCCTCGCTTCTGCTTCCCCCCAGATGGGAACTCCCACCAACACCCCCGCCACCCCTCCAAACTTCCCGGACACCCTAACCATGTTCTCCCGGCTGAAGGCCTCAGACAGCGGCTACCTCTCCTCGCTGGCCACGTCTCCCCCTCTCCAGCAGGGCGGCGCCAGCGGGCACTCTCACCCAGAGCCGCGGGGGCTGCAGATGAGCACGTGGATTCCCACCCCTGGCGTGGCACAGCGCCCCCCCCTCACAAGGAGGGGCAGATCCGAACCCCACTGTGGAAGCAGAGAGATGAGATTGGGGTGGGTGAGTGGGGCAGGAGGTGGCTATTGCCCCATGTGCCCCGCCTTGCCCTTACTCCTTGTTTTATGCAAGATATGACTGGGATGCAACTTATTTAGGGGTCACCAGCATAAACAGCCAAAGATGGGGAGCGTCTGCAGAGCATTGCGTCCTTGATCCGGCTGCAGACTCTCGTTATTAGCTACTATGGCAGTGTCAACCCTCTTAAGTCTTCCTGCAGAGTATCGCAACCGTAGAATACTACAGCAGGAAGGTCTCGTGCTGCGTCCCCGCAGAGCGTCGCTCTACTACCTCCCCCCGCAGAGCACCACACTGTTACCTCCTCTCCTGCCCCCAGTAGAGCATCACTCCTCCGTTACCATGCACTGCCTCTCTGCCTGGAGATCTCTCGGCAAAGCATCGCATCTTGACAGGACTTTCATGGCAGACGCCCGGAAATGCAGTCTACGCCACTGCAGAGTATCTTCAGAGCAGCCCCAGGCCCGCAGGTACTAAGCAAAACCATTACCCTCAACACAAACCCTTGCCAGGGCTGCCTTGTCGCGCTGGGGCCGGGTGCACTTTAACCCAAAAGAACCCCCCCCGCCCCCCGTAATATCACTACTTTTTGCAGTCCATGAATCCCCAGCCACTTTATATATAGCAAGACGCCATTAAATGTGTGCAATTATACTCTGTGTAGCTCTATACCAGGGGTGGGGGGGGACAACTCCGGCCCTCAAGGGTCACCAACAGGTCAGGTTTTCAGGATATCCCTGCTTCAGCACAGGTGTGATTATGATTGAGCCACCTGTGCTGAATCGTTGGCCGTCCCTGCTTTATACTACAGCATAGAGGGAGTATGTGCCCCAAAATATATTGTATCAAGTATTTAAAAAGCCCGTGGTTGATATTACCTCCACAACCCCAGTCCTGATCCTGATCTCTTACCTCCGTTTTAGAACAATTCGTTGATGATATTTATTTTTGGCAGGTTTATTTATTTCTTTTTAAATGGACACCCGCTTTCTACCGTCTGCAATGAGTAATGGTAGAGAAGAGAGGAGGATGGGGGGGTGAGGAGGATGGGGAGGTGGGGGGTTATTGATGGAGTGTTTTAAAGCGACAGTCCCACACAGGAGGGGGTTTTGTTCACAACCTCTCTGTGCCATCGGCTTCCTTAGAGGGAAGGGTCAGAACCTCTGAGGATGAGCTAAGGACAGTGTTTCGTGGGTTAAATGGAGCGGGCGTCTTTAAATCGGACAACTATAGGTATTTTACATCGGTTTCGTGAGAGACAAGAACCGTGGAGGATTTTAACAATCTTTATCTAATGTCCTAGGGCAGGAGAGGCCAACGCCAGTCCTCAAGGGCCACCAACAGGTCAGGTTTTCAGGATATCCCTGCTTCAGCACTGGTGGTGCAGTTGTTGATTGAGCCACCCGTGCTGAAGCTGGGATAGCCTTAAAACCTGACCTGTTAGTGGCCCATGAGGACTGGCGTTGGCCGTCCCTGCTATAAGAGACGTTAGGGTCCTTTTTACTACGCCGTGCTGGAAGACGTACTCAGGAGTCGCACTGCTTAGTACATTTGACCCTAAATTGACTTCATAATAAGAATACTTAGTATTAACCCATTAAATGTGCGCCCAGCGTTTCAGTCGCTGCGGCCCTGGGCGGGACTGATCTTTGAGGTGGGATCTCAGCCTCTGGCAGCGTGTGTTCGGAAATAAAGGGATTTATTGTTATACTGTACACTCGAATAAAAAACTCATTACAGAATTGGGAGAGAATGGGGCTTTCTGGGGTCACGACAGTGATTGTGATGTCATTGTTACGTAATGGTGGTGAGGTGTGATTGTGATGTGAATGTGGTGAGGTGTGATTGTGATGTGATTGTGGTGAGGTGTGATTGTGATGTGAATGTGGTGAGGTGTGATTGTGCTTTGATTGTGTTGAGAAGTCATTATGATGAGATGAGGTGCGATGCGGCGTCTCATTGGCTGGGGCCGCGTCTCTGCGGCTCGCCTCATTGGCTGGGGCCGCTTCTCTCTGCGGCTCGCCTGATTGGCTGGGGCCGCTTCTCTCTGCGGCTCGCCTCATTGGCTGGGCCGCCTCTCTGTGGCGCTCAGCGGTCGCTGTGGGAGGCTGGGGGAGTCGGGGAAGGTCTCTGTGACAGCCAGCATCTGGATTTGAGTGCGACAGCTCCGGGCCGAGCGAGACGCAGACCCTGCGCAGGGGGAGAGGCGGGAAGGAAGCTGGTTATGGCGCTCTGCAGAGCATCGCTCCCTCAACTCATTTCCTCCAATGCACCTGGCCTCGGGATACGGGCAGCGCTGTGAGAAGGGCCTGCTGAGGGTCTCTCCTTTAACCCCCTCCCCTGCCACAGCCCTGCAGAGTGCGTCTAACTTGCTACTTGCGCAGAGCATCCCTCCCCCTGCAGAGCATCGCTCCTCCCCCCGTTAAACTCACGTGTGATGGGGGGTGTTGTGCTCCCGGCGGGTTGGGCGGTGGAGGCGCGGGCCCTCTCTATCCGGTAGGGAGGGTGGGGAGTCTTCGCCACTGGGGAGAGGAGAGGGGCATTATCAGGGAGCCCCGTGGGTTTTGCCGGGCTGGCGCTGGGCCGCAGAGCTGACACTCACCTGAGGGGTCTCTCTCGGGAATGTGGCTGTAAAGATTTTTCTCCAGGCGTCCTTTGTACATCAGGCCGTCGATGCCCATCAGGTCAACAATGCTCTGGGAGTGCAGGGATATACACGGTGTCACACACACACACACACACACAGGGATATACACTGCGAGACACACAAATACACACTGCGACACACACAGGAATATACACAAGGAGATACACACTGCATCACACACACACGGATACACACTGCGAGACACAAATACACACTGCGACACACACAGGAATATACACAAGGAGATACACACTGCATCACACACATACACACACAGTAATACACACTGACACACAAGGAGATACACACTGCGTCTCACACACACACACACACACACACACACACAGGAATACACACTGACACACACTGCGTCCCATGCACACACAGGAATACACACTGCAATACACTGTAACACACATACAGAGGAATACACACTGTGACACACACACACAGGAATACACACTGCGACACAAACACACACAGGGAAACACAAACACACTCAGGAATACACATTGCGACACACACACACACACACACAGGAATACACACTGCGACACCCACGCAGGAATACACACTGCGACACACACGCAGGAAAATACACAGGAACACAAAATGCATCCCACACAGAAAAATACACACTGTGACACACACAGGAATACACACTGTGACACTCACACGCAGGAATACATACTGTGACACACATGCAGGAATACACACTGTGACACTCACACGCAGGAATACATACTGCGACACACACGCAGGAATACACACTGTGACACTCACACGCAGGAATACACACACGCAGGAATATACACTGCAAAAACTACAGATACAGAGTGCAACACACAAACACAAATAGGCACACCCTTCACATCCACATCATATCAGCCCTAGAGGTCCCACTGTCTGGATCCTAGCTCCCCTGGGCACACAGTCCTAGAGGTGCACTCACGTTCCTGTACTGGATGTGTGCGGGGTCTCCGTACGGATACACAGTGGTTAGGTTCTGCACGCGGGACTTCTTCTTGTGGTGGGAGCAGGCGGTGTGAGGCCTCGGAATCTCGGAGTACTGAAACTCAGGGTCACTCATCTCCAGGGTCTCCCTGTGACAGAGAGAGGCCGTGTGTGAGAGGCCCTGTGTGTGAGAGGCCCTGTGTGTAATGTGTATTTGTGAGGGGCCCTGTGTGTAATGTGTATGTGTGAGAGGCCCTGTGTAGGTGCTGTGTATGTGTGAGATGCCCTGTGTGTAATGTGTATGTGTGAGGGGCCCTGTGTGTAATGTGTATGTGTGAGAGGCCCTGTGTAGGTGCTGTGTATGTGTGAGATGCCCTGTGTGTAATGTGTGTGAGAGGCCCTGTGTGTAATGTGTATGTGTGATTGGCCCTGTGTGTAATGTGTATGTGTGAGAGGCCCTGTGTGTAATGTGTATGTGTGGGAGGCCCTGTGTGGGTGCTGTATATGTGTGAGAGGCCCTGTGTGGATGCTGTATATGTGTGAGAGGCCCTGTGTTGGTGATGTATATGGGTGAGAGGCCTGTGTGGGTGCTGTTTATGGGTGAGAGGCCCTGTGTGGGTGCTGTGTATGGGCGAGAGGCCCTGTGTGGGTGCTGTGTATGGGTGAGAGGCCCTGTGTGGGTGCCGTGTATGGGTGAGAGGCCCTGTGTGGGTGCTGTGTATGGGTGAGATGCCCTGTGTGTAATGTGTATGTGTGAGAGGCCCTGTGTGTAATGTGTATGTGTGATTGGCCCTGTGTGTAATGTGTATGTGTGAGAGGCCCTGTGTGTAATGTGTATGTGTGATTGGCCCTGTGTGTAATGTGTATGTGTGAGAGGCCCTGTGTGTAATGTGTATGTGTGAGAGGCCCTGTGTGGGTGCTGTGTATGGATGAGAGGCCTTGTGTTGGTGATGTGTATGGGTGAGAGGCCCTGTGTGGGTGCTGTTTATGGGTGAGAGGCCCTGTGTGAGTGCTGTGTATGGGCGAGAGGCCCTGTGTGGGTGCTGTGTATGGGTGAGAGGGCCTGTGTGGGTGATGTGTATGGGTGAGAGGCCCTGTGTGGGTGCTGTGTATGGGTGAGAGGCCCTGTGTGGGTGCTGTGTATGGGTGAGAGGCCCTGTGTGGGTGCTGTGTATGGGTGAGAGGCCTTGTGTTGGTGATGTGTATGGGTGAGAGGCCCTGTGTGGGTGCTGTGTATGGGTGAGAGGCCCTGTGTGGGTGCTGTGTATGGGTGAGAGGCCTTGTGTTGGTGATGTGTATGGGTGAGAGGCCCTGCGTGTTCTCTCCTCACCCCGAGTTCTGGTCACGACTGAACTCTGTACTGTTCGGGCGATTCCGGGGGAGCAGAGGGGCCGTGCGCACTGTAATAAGGTGCCTGCAAAAAGGGGAGAGGAGAGAGGTTGGTAAGAGAGGGAGTGATACATACACTACAAGAAGGGAAGGAGAGAGAGAGTGATACTGTGTGAGAGAGCGAGTGTGTGAGAGAGTGAATGTGTGAGAGAGTAAGAGTGAGAGTGGGTGTGTGTGTGCGAGAGAGACAAAGTGTGACAGAAAGTGAGAGTGTGCGTGTGTGAGAGTGTGTGTGAGAGAGAATGTGTGAGAGAGAATGTGTGAGAGAGAGTATGTGTGTGTTAGAGTGTGTGTGAGAGAGAGAGTGTGTGAGAAAGCAATAAGGTATCTAGAGAGAGCTCCTGATAGGATACTCACGGTCCAGTTGCCATGGTTACAGAACGGTCACAAGAAATGCACCTAACTTTCTCAAACAACTTCCTGTGGACGGACACAGAATTGGATATATATATATATGTAGAGGTGTATATACACGGGGACCCTGTAATATGGTTTTGAAGCAAAAGGTGGCACTGTGTGCTCATTTGCATGTCATTTCCCAGAATCCCTTGCTGCATTGGAAGCGCTGTAGGCTGGGTGATAATGGTGAAAGGCAGGGTTGCAGATCTGTCTAAGACATGCAAATGAGCATACAGTAATATTTCCATTTGAGATATATATATATATATATATATATATATATATATATATATATATATATATATATATATATATATATAGGCCTTTCACCCTGCCATTCATATATAAATAAATAAAATCAGCTTCATTGGCATGACGAAAGAATATTTCAGTATTGCCAAAGCATGAATGACAGGGAGTAGTGTGTATATGTGTGTGCCATTATATTATAAAAGAGTCACATTATGTCATCTTATTTAAAGAGCGATCCCTGATCAGAGAACCAATAAAGATAAGGGGAGGAGGAGAGAGGGGTCTTTGTTTGGGCAAACTGTTGTTAAAAACATGGTGACATCAGACAGTAGGGAGCAGCCAGAGTCAATCACACTCCTCCCAAGTCTCAGCTCATCATGTTTATATAATAGCTCTCAAATTTTTAAAAAGTACGTATAGGCAACAATCACCCAGATGTGACCCCTTAACCATGTCACTGCCATTAGTACACTTTGCCCCTAGGAGGGACTGACCCCTTAAACATGTCACTGCCATTAGTACACTTTGCTCCTTGGAGGGACAGACCCCTTAACCATGTCACTGCCATTAGTACACTTTGCCCCTAGGAGGGACTGACCCCTTAACCATGTCACTGCCATTAGTATACTTTGCTCCTAGGAGGGACTGACCCCTTAACCATGTCACTGCCATTAGTACACTTTGCTCCTAGGTGGGACTGACCCCTTAACCATGTCACTGCCATTAGTACACTTTGCTCCTAGGTGGGACTGACCCCTTAACCCTGTCACTGCCATTAGTACACTTTGCCCCTAGGAGGGACAGACCCCTTAAACATGTCACTGCCATTAGTACATTTTGCCCCTAGGAGGAACTGAGCCCTTAACTATGTCACTGCCATTAGTACACTTTGGTCCTAGGAGGGACTGACCCCTTAACCATGTCACTGCCATTAGTACACTTTGGTCCTAGGAGGGACTGACCCCTTAACCATGTCACTGCCATTAGTACACTTTGGTCCTAGGAGGGACTGACCCCTTAACCATGTCACTGCCATTAGTACACTTTGCCCCTAGGAGGGACTGACCCCTTAACCCTGTCACTGCATTAGTACACTTTGCCCCTAGGGGGGACTGACCCCTTAACCATGTCACTGCCATTAGTACACTTTGCCCTTAGGAGGGAATGACCCCTTAACCATGTCACTGCCATTAGTACACTTTGCCCCTAGGAGGGACTGACCCCTTAACCATGTCACTGCCATTAGTACACTTTGCCCCTAGGAGGGACTGACCCCTTAACCATGTCACTGCCATTAGTATACTTTGCTCCTAGGAGGGACTGACCCCTTAACCATGTCACTGCCATTAGTACACTTTGCTCCTAGGTGGGACTGACCCCTTAACCATGTCACTGCCATTAGTACACTTTGCTCCTAGGTGGGACTGACCCCTTAACCCTGTCACTGCCATTAGTACACTTTGCCCCTAGGAGGGACAGACCCCTTAAACATGTCACTGCCATTAGTACATTTTGCCCCTAGGAGGAACTGAGCCCTTAACTATGTCACTGCCATTAGTACACTTTGGTCCTAGGAGGGACTGACCCCTTAACCATGTCACTGCCATTAGTACACTTTGGTCCTAGGAGGGACTGACCCCTTAACCATGTCACTGCCATTAGTACACTTTGGTCCTAGGAGGGACTGACCCCTTAACCATGTCACTGCCATTAGTACACTTTGCCCCTAGGAGGGACTGACCCCTTAACCCTGTCACTGCATTAGTACACTTTGCCCCTAGGGGGGACTGACCCCTTAACCATGTCACTGCCATTAGTACACTTTGCCCTTAGGAGGGAATGACCCCTTAACCATGTCACTGCCATTAGTACACTTTGCCCCTAGGAGGGACTGACCCCTTAACCATGTCACTGCCATTAGTACACTTTGCCCCTAGGAGGGACTGACCCCTTAACCATGTCACTGCCATTAGTACACTTTGCTCCTAGGAGGGACTGACCCCTTAACCCTGTCACTGCCATTAGTACACTTTGCCCCTAGGAGGGACTGACCCCTTAACCATGTCACTGCCATTAGTACACTTTGCCCCTAGGAGGGACTGACCCCTTAACCATGTCACTGCCATTAGTACACTTTGCCCCTAGGAGGGACTGACCCCTTAACCATGTCACTGCCATTAGTACACTTTGCCCCTAGGAGGGACTGAGCCCTTAACCATGTCACTGCCATTAGTACACTTTGCCCCTAGGAGGGACTGAGCCCTTAACCCTGTCACTGCCATTAGTACACTTTGCCCCTAGGAGGGACTGAGCCCTTAACCATGTCACTGCCATTAGTACACTTTGCCCCTAGGAGGGACTGACCCCTTAACCATGTCACTGCCATTAGTACACTTTGCCCCTAGGAGGGACTGACCCCTTAACCATGTCACTGCCATTAGTACACTTTGCCCCTAGGAGGGACTGAGCCCTTAACCATGTCACTGCCATTAGTACACTTTGCCCCTAGGAGGGACTGACCCCTTAACCCTGTCACTGCCATTAGTACACTTTGCCCCTAGGAGGGACTGACCCCTTAACCCTGTCACTGCCATTAGTACACTTTGCCCCTAGGAGGGACTGACCCCTTAACCATGTCACTGCCATTAGTACACTTTGTCCCTAGGAGGGACTGAGCCCTTAAACATGTCACTGCCATTAGTACACTTTGCTCCTAGGAGGGACTGACCCCTTAACCCTGTCACTGCCATTAGTACACTTTGCCCCTAGGAGGGACTGAGCCCTTAACCATGTCACTGCCATTAGTACACTTTGCCCCTAGGAGGGACTGACCCCTTAACCCTGTCACTGCCATTAGTACACTTTGCCCCTAGGAGGGACTGAGCCCTTAACCCTGTCACTGCCATTAGTACACTTTGCCCCTAGGAGGGACTGACCCCTTAACCATGTCACTGCCATTAGTACACTTCGCCCCTAGGAGGGACTGACCCCTTAACCATGTCACTGCCATTAGTACACTTTGCCCCTAGGAGGGACTGACCCCTTAACCCTGTCACTGCCATTAGTACACTTTGCCCCTAGGAGGGACTGAGCCCTTAACCCTGTCACTGCCATTAGTACACTTTGCCCCTAGGAGGGACTGACCCCTTAACCATGTCACTGCCATTAGTACACTTCGCCCCTAGGAGGGACTGACCCCTTAACCCTGTCACTGCCATTAGTACACTTCGCCCCTAGGAGGGACTGACCCCTTAACCATGTCACTGCCATTAGTACACTTTGTCCCTAGGAGGGACTGAGCCCTTAAACATGTCACTGCCATTAGTACACTTTGCTCCTAGGAGGGACTGACCCCTTAACCCTGTCACTGCCATTAGTACACTTTGCCCCTAGGAGGGACTGAGCCCTTAACCATGTCACTGCCATTAGTACACTTTGCCCCTAGGAGGGACTGACCCCTTAACCCTGTCACTGCCATTAGTACACTTTGCCCCTAGGAGGGACTGAGCCCTTAACCCTGTCACTGCCATTAGTACACTTTGCCCCTAGGAGGGACTGACCCCTTAACCATGTCACTGCCATTAGTACACTTCGCCCCTAGGAGGGACTGACCCCTTAACCATGTCACTGCCATTAGTACACTTTGCCCCTAGGAGGGACTGACCCCTTAACCCTGTCACTGCCATTAGTACACTTTGCCCCTAGGAGGGACTGAGCCCTTAACCCTGTCACTGCCATTAGTACACTTTGCCCCTAGGAGGGACTGACCCCTTAACCATGTCACTGCCATTAGTACACTTCGCCCCTAGGAGGGACTGACCCCTTAACCCTGTCACTGCCATTAGTACACTTCGCCCCTAGGAGGGACTGACCCCTTAACCCTGTCACTGCCATTAGTACACTTCGCCCCTAGGAGGGACTGACCCCTTAAACCTGTCACTGCCATTAGTACACTTTGCCCCTAGGAGGGACTGACCCCTTAACCATGTCACTGCCATTAGTACACTTTGCTCCTAGGAGGGACTGATCCCTTAACCATGTCACTGCCATTAGTACACTTTGCCCCTAGGAGGGACTGATCCCTTAACCATGTCACTGCCATTAGTACACTTTGCCCCTAGGAGGGACTGACCCCTTAACCCTGTCACTGCCATTAGTACACTTTGCTCCTAGGAGGGACTGACCCCTTAACCCTGTCACTGCCATTAGTACACTTTGCCCCTAGGAGGGACTGACCCCTTAACCATGTCACTGCCATTAGTACACTTTGCCCCTAGGAGGGACTGACCCCTTAACCATGTCACTGCCATTAGTACACTTTGCTCCTAGGAGAGACTGATCCCTTAACCCTGTCACTGCCGTTAGTACACTTTGCCCCTAGGAGAGACTGATCCCTTAACCATGTCACTGCCATTAGTACACTTTGCTCCTAGGAGGGACTGACCCCTTAACCCTGTCACTGCCATTAGTACACTTTGCTCCTAGGAGGGACTGACCCCTTAACCATGTCACTGCCATTAGTACACTTTGCCCCTAGGAGGGACTGAGCCCTTAACCATGTCACTGCCATTGAAAGGCACTCAGGAGTTGTGTTGCCTCTGACCCTCGAGCACACTCACTTCCTGGAGCCGGCCGCGCTGTCGAGGTCGAATTGTTCTTCGACGCTGTCGTGTTTCTTCAGGATGCGCCACATCTCCTCCAGGTCCCGGAGCACAGAGTCCAGATCCGAGCGGCCCAGCTGGGGGCAGAGAGTGGCACTCATACGGGGAGGAGAGAGAGGCACAGGGGGGGAGAGAGAGGCACAGGGAGGGGGGAGAGAGAGGCACAGGGAGGGTGGAGAGAGAGGCACAGGGAGGGGGAGAGAGAGGCACAGGGGGAAGGAAAAGAGAGGCACAGGAGGGGGGTACAGAGGGGCACAGGAGGGGGGTACAGAGAGGCACAGGAGGAAGGGACAGAGGCACAGGAGGGGGTACAGAGAGGCACAGGAGGAAGGGACAGAGGCACAGGAGGGGGTACAGAGAGGCACAGGAGGGGGTACAGAGAGGCACAGGAGGGAGGAGGGAAGTAAAGAGAGGCACAGGATTGGGGTATAAAGAGCACAGGAGGGGGGTACAGAGAGGGACAGGAGAAGGGTACAGAGAGGCACAGGAGAAGGGTGCAGAGAGGCACAGGAGGAGGGTACAGAGATGTAAAGGGGGGGCAGAGGCTCACGGGGGGTCAGAGAGGCACGGAGGGACAGAGAGGCACAGAAGGGGGGACAGAGGCACAGGAGGGGGGACAGAGAGGCACAGGAAGGGGGGCAGAGAGGCACAGGAGGGGGGGCAGAGAGGCACAGGGTGGGGTGCAGAGAGGCACGAGGGGGGCAGAGAGGCACGGGGGGGCCAGAGGGGCACGGGGGGGACAGAGAGGCACAGGAGGGGTTACCGAGAGGCACAGGGTACAAAGAGGCACAGGAGGGGGTACAGAGAGGCACAGGAGGGGGGACAGAGAGGCACAGGAGAGGGGACAGAGAGGCACAGGAGGGGGGACAGAGAGGCACAGGAGGAGGGACAGGAGGTGGTACAGAGAGGCACAGGAGGGGGTACAGAGAGGCACAGGAAGGGGGACAGAGAGGCACAGGAGGGGGACCAGAGGCACAGGAGGGGGGACAGAGACGCACAGGAGGGGGTACAGAGAGGCACAGGAGGGGGGTACAGAGAGGCACCGATTTCCCAGCATGCTCTGGCAACAGTGTGTCAGTATGTGTTGTTGATTGGCCAAATTCTGCAGTCTTGTGCAATTAGGTAGCTGTGGTACTGTCTTGTGTGGTTGTATAGTTGTGTAGTGGTATCTTTGTATTGTTGCGTTACCTTGTCCTCCAGCCCCGCCAGCAGTTTTCCCAGCATGCTTTGCCACTCTGCCTCCTGCAGCGCCAGCTTTTTCATGAGATCATCCAGCACGGTGCTGACCTCACTCATCGTGGCCTCCAGCTGGTCGTTACCCACCTTGGCATCCACTGCCCGCTTGTCGGCTTTCTGCGGGTAAGACGGGGAGATCACCTCGTTCCTGCCCTCACCTTGCTCGTAACCCCGTTACTGCCAGGGGGTCTCGCAAAACCTCGTTATTGCCCCCGCCTCGTTACTGCCCCTGTGGAGCACTCTGCCCTGCCTCGTTACTGCCCCCATGGAGCACTCTGCCCTGCCTTGTTACAGCCCCCGCGGAGCTCTCTGCCCCGGCCTTGTTACCACCCCCGCAGAGCGATCTGCCCTGGCCTCGTTACTGCCCCCCTGCCAGAGCGCTCTGCCCTCACCTTCTTACTGCCCCTGCGGAGCGCTCTGCCCTCACCTTCTTACTGCCCCTGCGGAGCGCTCTGCCCTTGCCTTCTTACTGCCCCTGTGGAGCGCTCTGCCCTCGCCTTACTGCCCCTGTGGAGCGCACTGCCCTCACCTTCTTACTGCCCCTGCGGAGCGCTCTGCCCTTGCCTTCTTACTGCCCCCCCAGAGCGCACTGCCCTCACCTTCTTACTGCCTCAGCGGAGCGCTCTGCACTCGCCTTCTTACTGCCCCTCCAGAGCGCTCTGCCCTCACCTTCTTACTGCCCCTGTGGAGCGCTCTGCCCTCGCCTTCTTACTGCCCCAGCGGAGCGCACTGCCCTCGCCTTCTTACTGCCCCAGCGGAGCGCACTGTCCTCGCCTTCTTACTGCCCCTGCGGAGCGCTCTGCCCTCGCCTTCTTACTGCCCCTGCGGAGCACTCTGCCCTCGCCTTCTTACTGCCCCAGCGGAGCGCTCTGCCCTCGCCTTCTTACTGCCCCTGCGGAGCGCTCTGCCCTCGCCTTCTTACTGCCCCTGCGGAGCGCTCTGCCCTCGCCTTCTTACTGCCCCAGCGGAGCGCTCTGCCCTCGCCTTCTTACTGCCCCTGCGGAGCGCTCTGCCCTCGCCTTCTTACTGCCCCTGCGGAGCGCTCTGCCCTCGCCTTCTTACTGCCCCAGCGGAGCGCTCTGCCCTCGCCTTCTTACTGCCCCTGCGGAGCGCTCTGCCCTCGCCTTCTTACTGCCCCAGCGGAGCGCTCTGCCCTCGCCTTCTTACTGCCCCAGCGGAGCGCTCTGCCCTTGCCTTCTTACTGCCCCTGCGGAGCGCTCTGCACTCGCCTTCTTACTGCCCCTGCGGAGCACTCTCCCTCGCCTTCTTACTGCCCCTGCGGAGCGCTCTGCCCTCGCCTTCTTACTGCCCAACAGAGCGCTCTTCCCTCGCCTTCTTACTGCCCCAGCGGAGCGCTCTGCCCTTGCCTTCTTACTGCCCCTGCGGAGCGCTCTGCCCTCGCCTTCTTACTGCCCCTGCGGAGCACTCTGCCCTCGCCTTACTGCGCCTGCGGAGCGCTCTGCCCTCGCCTTCTTACTGCCCCTGCGGAGCGCTCTGCCCTCGCCTTCTTACTGCCCCTGCGGAGCGCTCTGCCCTCGCCTTCTTACTGCCCCTGCGGAGCGCTCTGCCCTCGCCTTCTTACTGCCCCTGCGGAGCGCTCTGCCCTTGCCTTCTTACTGCCCCAGCGGAGCGCACTGCCCTCGCCTTCTTACTGCCCCAGCGGAGCGCACTGCCCTCGCCTTCTTACTGCCCCTGCGGAGCGCTCTGCCCTCGCCTTCTTACTGCCCCTGCGGAGCGCTCTGCCCTTGCCTTCTTACTGCCCCTGCGGAGCGCTCTGCCCTCGCCTTCTTACTGCCCCTGCGGAGCGCTCTGCCCTCGCCTTCTTACTGCCCCTGCGGAGCGCTCTGCCCTCGCCTTCTTACTGCCCCTGCGGAGCGCTCTGCCCTTGCCTTCTTACTGCCCCAGCGGAGCGCACTGCCCTCGCCTTCTTACTGCCCCAGCGGAGCGCACTGCCCTCGCCTTCTTACTGCCCCTGCGGAGCGCTCTGCCCTCGCCTTCTTACTGCCCCTGCGGAGCGCTCTGCCCTCGCCTTCTTACTGCCCCTGCGGAGCGCTCTGCCCTCGCCTTCTTACTGCCCCAGCGGAGCGCTCTGCCCTCGCCTTCTTACTGCCCCTGCGGAGCGCTCTGCCCTCGCCTTCTTACTGCCCCAGCGGAGCGCACTGCCCTCGCCTTCTTACTGCCCCAGCGGAGCGCACTGCCCTCGCCTTCTTACTGCCCCAGCGGAGCGCACTGCCCTCGCCTTCTTACTGCCCCAGCGGAGCGCACTGCCCTCGCCTTCTTACTGCCCCTGCGGAGCGCTCTGCCCTCGCCTTCTTACTGCCCCTGCGGAGCGCTCTGCCCTCGCCTTCTTACTGCCCCTCCGGAGCGCTCTGCCCTCGCCTTCTTACTGCCCCAGCGGAGCGCACTGCCCTCACCTTCTTACTGCCCCTGCGGAGTGCTCTGCCCTCGCCTTCTTACTGCCCCCCCAGAGCGCACTGCCCTCGCCTTCTTACTGCCCCTGCGGAGCGCTCTGCCCTCGCCTTCTTACTGCCCCTGTGGAGCGCTCTGCCCTCGCCTTCTTACTGCCCCTCCGGAGCGCTCTGCCCTCACCTTCTTACTGCCCCTGCGGAGCGCTCTGCCCTTGCCTTCTTACTGCCCCCCCAGAGCGCACTGCCCTCGCCTTCTTACTGCCCCTGCGGAGCGCTCTGCCCTCGCCTTCTTACTGCCCCTGTGGAGCGCTCTGCCCTCGCCTTCTTACTGCCCCTCCGGAGCGCTCTGCCCTCGCCTTCTTACTGCCCCAGCGGAGCGCACTGCCCTCGCCTTCTTACTGCCCCAGCGGAGCGCACTGCCCTCGCCTTCTTACTGCCCCTGCGGAGCGCTCTGCCCTCGCCTTCTTACTGCCCCTGCGGAGCACTCTGCCCTCGCCTTCTTACTGCCCCTGCGGAGCACTCTGCCCTCGCCTTCTTACTGCCCCTGCGGAGCACTCTGCCCTCGCCTTCTTACTGCCCCTGCGGAGCACTCTGCCCTCGCCTTCTTACTGCCCCTGCGGAGCACTCTGCCCTCGCCTTCTTACTGCCCCAGCGGAGCGCACTGCCCTCGCCTTCTTACTGCCCCAGCGGAGCGCTCTGCCCTCGCCTTCTTACTGCCCCAGCGGAGCGCTCTGCCCTCGCCTTCTTACTGCCCCTGCGGAGCGCTCTGCCCTCGCCTTCTTACTGCCCCAGCGGAGCGCTCTGCCCTCGCCTTCTTACTGCCCCAGCGGAGCGCTCTGCCCTTGCCTTCTTACTGCCCCTGCGGAGCGCTCTGCACTCGCCTTCTTACTGCCCCTGCGGAGCACTCTCCCTCGCCTTCTTACTGCCCCTGCGGAGCACTCTCCCTCGCCTTCTTACTGCCCCTGCGGAGCGCTCTGCCCTCGCCTTCTTACTGCCCCTGCGGAGCGCTCTGCCCTCGCCTTCTTACTGCCCCTGCGGAGCGCTCTGCCCTCGCCTTCTTACTGCCCCTGCGGAGCGCTCTGCCCTCGCCTTCTTACTGCCCCTGCGGAGCGCTCTGCCCTCGCCTTCTTACTGCCCCTGCGGAGCGCTCTGCCCTCGCCTTCTTACTGCCCCTGCGGAGCGCTCTGCCCTCGCCTTCTTACTGCCCCTGCGGAGCGCTCTGCCCTCGCCTTCTTACTGCCCCAGCGGAGCGCTCTGCCCTCGCCTTCTTACTGCCCCTGCGGATCACTCTCCCTCGCCTTCTTACTGCCCCTGCGGAGCGCTCTGCCCTCGCCTTACTGCCCCTGCGGAGCGCTCTGCCCTCGCCTTCTTACTGCCCAACAGAGCGCTCTTCCCTTGCCTTCTTACTGCCCCTGCGGAGCACTCTGCCCTCGCCTTACTGCGCCTGCGGAGCGCTCTGCCCTCGCCTTCTTACTGCCCCTGCGGAGCGCTCTGCCCTCGCCTTCTTACTGCCCCTGCGGAGCGCTCTGCCCTCGCCTTCTTACTGCCCCTGCGGAGCGCTCTGCCCTCGCCTTCTTACTGCCCCTGCGGAGTGCTCTGCCCTCGCCTTCTTACTGCCCCTGCGGAGCGCTCTGCCCTCGCCTTCTTACTGCCCCTTCGGAGCGCTCTGCCCTCGCCTTCTTACTGTCCCTGCGGAGCGCTCTCCCTCGCCTTCTTACTGCCCCTGCGGAGCGCTCTGCCCTCGCCTTCTTACTGCCCCAGCGGAGCGCTATGCCCTTGCCTTCTTACTGCCCCTGCGGAGCGCTCTGCCCTCGCCTTCTTACTGCCCCTGCGGAGCGCTCTCCCTCGCCTTCTTACTGCCCCAGCGGAGCGCTCTGCCCTCGCCTTCTTACTGCCCCAGCGGAGTGCTCTTCCCTCGCCTTCTTACTGCCCCTGCGGAGCGCTCTGCCCTCGCCTTCTTACTGCCCCTGCGGAGCGCTCTGCCCTTGCCTTCTTACTGCCCCAGGGGAGCGCTCTTCCCTTGCCTTCTTACTGCCCCTGCGGAGTGCTCTGCCCTCGCCTTCTTACTGCCCCTGCGGAGCGCTCTGCCCTCGCCTTCTTACTGCCCCTGCGGAGCGCTCTGCCCTCGCCTTCTTACTGCCCCTGCGGAGCGCTCTGCCCTCGCCTTCTTACTGCCCCTGCGGAGCGCTCTGCCCTCGCCTTCTTACTGCCCCTGCGGAGCGCTCTGCCCTCGCCTTCTTACTGCCCCAGCGGAGCGCTCTGCCCTCGCCTTCTTACTGCCCCAGCGGAGCGCTCTGCCCTCGCCTTCTTACTGCCCCAGCGGAGCGCTCTGCCCTTGCCTTCTTACTGCCCCTGCGGAGCGCTCTGCACTCGCCTTCTTACTGCCCCTGCGGAGCACTCTCCCTCGCCTTCTTACTGCCCCTGCGGAGCACTCTCCCTCGCCTTCTTACTGCCCCTGCGGAGCGCTCTGCCCTCGCCTTACTGCCCCTGCGGAGCGCTCTGCCCTCGCCTTCTTACTGCCCAACAGAGCGCTCTTCCCTTGCCTTCTTACTGCCCCTGCGGAGCACTCTGCCCTCGCCTTACTGCGCCTGCGGAGCGCTCTGCCCTCGCCTTCTTACTGCCCCTGCGGAGCGCTCTGCCCTCGCCTTCTTACTGCCCCAGCGGAGCGCTCTGCCCTCGCCTTCTTACTGCCCCTGCGGATCACTCTCCCTCGCCTTCTTACTGCCCCTGCGGAGCGCTCTGCCCTCGCCTTCTTACTGCCCCTGCGGAGCGCTCTGCCCTCGCCTTCTTACTGCCCCTGCGGAGCGCTCTGCCCTCGCCTTCTTACTGCCCCTGCGGAGCGCTCTGCCCTCGCCTTCTTACTGCCCCAGCGGAGCGCTCTGCCCTCGCCTTCTTACTGCCCCTGTGGAGCGCTCTGCCCTCGCCTTCTTACTGCCCCTGCGGAGCGCTCTGCCCTCGCCTTCTTACTGCCCCTGCGGAGCGCTCTGCCCTC
Source organism: Ascaphus truei (assembly GCF_040206685.1). Lineage (NCBI taxonomy): Eukaryota > Metazoa > Chordata > Amphibia > Anura > Ascaphidae > Ascaphus > Ascaphus truei. Next base: position 52,950,322 of record NC_134493.1, on the reverse strand, counting down.
GCCTTCTTACTGCCCCTGCGGATCACTCTCCCTCGCCTTCTTACTGCCCCTGCGGAGCGCTCTGCCCTCGCCTTACTGCCCCTGCGGAGCGCTCTGCCCTCGCCTTCTTACTGCCCAACAGAGCGCTCTTCCCTTGCCTTCTTACTGCCCCTGCGGAGCACTCTGCCCTCGCCTTACTGCGCCTGCGGAGCGCTCTGCCCTCGCCTTCTTACTGCCCCTGCGGAGCGCTCTGCCCTCGCCTTCTTACTGCCCCTGTGGAGCGCTCTGCCCTCGCCTTCTTACTGCCCCTGCGGAGCGCTCTGCCCTCGCCTTCTTACTGCCCCTGCGGAGCGCTCTGCCCTCGCCTTCTTACTGCCCCTGCGGAGCGCTCTGCCCTCGCCTTCTTACTGCCCCTTCGGAGCGCTCTGCCCTCGCCTTCTTACTGTCCCTGCGGAGCGCTCTCCCTCGCCTTCTTACTGCCCCTGCGGAGCGCTCTGCCCTCGCCTTCTTACTGCCCCAGCGGAGCGCTATGCCCTTGCCTTCTTACTGCCCCTGCGGAGCGCTCTGCCCTCGCCTTCTTACTGCCCCTGCGGAGCGCTCTCCCTCGCCTTCTTACTGCCCCAGCGGAGCGCTCTGCCCTCGCCTTCTTACTGCCCCAGCGGAGTGCTCTTCCCTCGCCTTCTTACTGCCCCTGCGGAGCGCTCTGCCCTCGCCTTCTTACTGCCCCTGCGGAGCGCTCTGCCCTTGCCTTCTTACTGCCCCAGCGGAGCGCTCTTCCCTTGCCTTCTTACTGCCCCTGCGGAGTGCTCTGCCCTCGCCTTCTTACTGCCCCTGCGGAGCGCTCTGCCCTCGCCTTCTTACTGCCCCTGCGGAGCGCTCTGCCCTCGCCTTCTTACTGCCCCTGCGGAGCGCTCTGCCCTCGCCTTCTTACTGCCCCTGCGGAGCGCTCTGCCCTCGCCTTCTTACTGCCCCTGCGGAGCGCTCTGCCCTCGCCTTCTTACTGCCCCAGCGGAGCGCTCTGCCCTCGCCTTCTTACTGCCCCAGCGGAGCGCTCTGCCCTCGCCTTCTTACTGCCCCAGCGAGAGCGCTCTGCCCTTGCCTTCTTACTGCCCCTGCGGAGCGCTCTGCACTCGCCTTCTTACTGCCCCTGCGGAGCACTCTCCCTCGCCTTCTTACTGCCCCTGCGGAGCACTCTCCCTCGCCTTCTTACTGCCCCTGCGGAGCGCTCTGCCCTCGCCTTACTGCCCCTGCGGAGCGCTCTGCCCTCGCCTTCTTACTGCCCAACAGAGCGCTCTTCCCTTGCCTTCTTACTGCCCCTGCGGAGCACTCTGCCCTCGCCTTACTGCGCCTGCGGAGCGCTCTGCCCTCGCCTTCTTACTGCCCCTGCGGAGCGCTCTGCCCTCGCCTTCTTACTGCCCCAGCGGAGCGCTCTGCCCTCGCCTTCTTACTGCCCCTGCGGATCACTCTCCCTCGCCTTCTTACTGCCCCTGCGGAGCGCTCTGCCCTCGCCTTACTGCCCCTGCGGAGCGCTCTGCCCTCGCCTTCTTACTGCCCAACAGAGCGCTCTTCCCTTGCCTCTTACTGCCCCTGCGGAGCACTCTCTGCCCTCGCCTTACTGCGCCTGCGGAGCGCTCTGCCCTCGCCTTCTTACTGCCCCTGCGGAGCGCTCTGCCCTCGCCTTCTTACTGCCCCTGCGGAGCGCTCTGCCCTCGCCTTCTTACTGCCCCTGCGGAGCGCTCTGCCCTCGCCTTCTTACTGCCCCTGCGGAGCGCTCTGCCCTCGCCTTCTTACTGCCCCTGCGGAACGCTCTGCCCTCGCCTTCTTACTGCCCCTTCGGAGCGCTCTGCCCTCGCCTTCTTACTGTCCCTGCGGAGCGCTCTCCCTCGCCTTCTTACTGCCCCTGCGGAGCGCTCTGCCCTCGCCTTCTTACTGCCCCAGCGGAGCGCTATGCCCTTGCCTTCTTACTGCCCCTGCGGAGCGCTCTGCCCTCGCCTTCTTACTGCCCCTGCGGAGCGCTCTCCCTCGCCTTCTTACTGCCCCAGCGGAGCGCTCTGCCTCGCCTTCTTACTGCCCCAGCGGAGTGCTGTTCCCTCGCCTTCTTACTGCCCCTGCGGAGCGCTCTGCCCTCGCCTTCTTACTGCCCCTGCGGAGCGCTCTGCCCTTGCCTTCTTACTGCCCCAGCGGAGCGCTCTTCTTTTTTTCCCTTGCCTTCTTACTGCCCCTGCGGAGTGCTCTGCCCTCGCCTTCTTACTGCCCCTGCGGAGCGCTCTGCCCTCGCCTTCTTACTGCCCCTGCGGAGCGCTCTGCCCTCGCCTTCTTACTGCCCCTGCGGAGCGCTCTGCCCTCGCCTTCTTACTGCCTCTGCGGAGCGCTCTGCCCTCGCCTTCTTACTGCCCCTGCGGAGCGCTCTGCCCTCGCCTTCTTACTGCCCCAGCGGAGCGCTCTGCCTCGCCTTCTTACTGCCCCAGCGGAGCGCTCTGCCCTCGCCTTCTTACTGCCCCAGCGGAGCGCTCTGCCCTTGCCTTCTTACTGCCCCTGCGGAGCGCTCTGCACTCGCCTTCTTACTGCCCCTGCGGAGCACTCTCCTCGCCTTCTTACTGCCCCTGCGGAGCACTCTCCCTCGCCTTCTTACTGCCCCTGCGGAGCGCTCTGCCCTCGCCTTACTGCCCCTGCGGAGCGCTCTGCCCTCGCCTTCTTACTGCCCAACAGAGCGCTCTTCCTTGCCTTCTTACTGCCCCTGCGGAGCACTCTGCCCTCGCCTTACTGCGCCTGCGGAGCGCTCTGCCCTCGCCTTCTTACTGCCCCTGCGGAGCGCTCTGCCTCGCCTTCTTACTGCCCCTGCGGAGCGCTCTGCCCTCGCCTTCTTACTGCCCCTGCGGAGCGCTCTGCCCTCGCCTTCTTACTGCCCCTTCGGAGCGCTCTGCCCTCGCCTTCTTACTGCCCCTGCGGAGCGCTCTGCCCTCGCCTTCTTACTGCCCCTGCGGAGCGCTCTGCCCTCGCCTTCTTACTGCCCCTGCGGAGCGCTCTGCCCTCGCCTTCTACTGTCCCTGCGGAGCACTCTCCCTCGCCTTCTTACTGCCCCTGCGGAGCGCTCTGCCCTCGCCTTCTTACTGCCCCAGCGGAGCGCTCTTCCCTCGCCTTCTTACTGCCCCTGCGGAGCGCTCTCCCTCGCCTTCTTACTGCCCCAGCGGAGCGCTCTGCCCTCGCCTTCTTACTGCCCCAGCGGAGTGCTCTTCCCTCGCCTTCTTACTGCCCCTGCGGAGCGCTCTGCCCTCGCCTTCTTACTGCCCCTGCGGAGCGCTCTGCCCTTGCCTTCTTACTGCCCCAGCGGAGCGCTCTTCCCTTGCCTTCTTACTGCCCCTGCGGAGCGCTCTGCCCTCGCCTTCTTACTGCCCCTGCGGAGCGCTCTGCCCTCGCCTTCTTACTGCCCCTGCGGAGCGCTCTGCCCTCGCCTTCTTACTGCCCCAGCGGAGCGCTCTGCCCTCGCCTTCTTACTGCCCCTGCGGAGCGCTCTGCCCTCGCCTTCTTACTGCCCCTGCGGAGCGCTCTGCCCTCAGCCTTCTTACTGCCCCTGCGGAGCACTCTGCCCTCGCCTTCTTACTGCCCCTGCAGAGCGCTCTGCCCTCGCCTTCTTACTGCCCCTGCGGAGCGCTCTGCCCTCGCCTTCTTACTGCCCCTGCGGAGCGCTCTGCCCTCGCCTTCTTACTGCCCCTGCGGAGCGCTCTCCCTCGCCTTCTTACTGCCCCTGCGGAGCGCTCTGCCCTCGCCTTCTTACTGCCCCTGCGGAGCGCTCTGCCCTCGCCTTCTTACTGCCCCTGCGGAGCACTCTGCCCTCGCCTTCTTACTGCCCCTGCAGAGCGCTCTGCCCTCGCCTTCTTACTGCCCCTGCGGAGCGCTCTGCCCTCGCCTTCTTACTGCCCCTGCGGAGCACTCTCCCTCGCCTTCTTACTGCCCCTGCGGAGCGCTCTGCCCTCGCCTTCTTACTGCCCCTGCGGAGCGCTCTGCCCTCGCCTTCTTACTGCCCTGCGGAGCGCTCTGCCCTCGCCTTCTTACTGCCCCTGCGGAGCGCTCTGCCCTCGCCTTCTTACTGCCCCTGCGGAGCGCTCTGCCCTCGCCTTCTTACTGCCCCTGCGGAGCGCTCTGCCCTCGCCTTCTTACTGCCCCTGCGGAGCTCTCTGCCCTCGCCTTCTTACTGCCCCTGCGGAGCGCTCTGCACTCGCCTTCTTACTGCCCCTTCGGAGCGCTCTGCCCTCGCCTTCTTACTGCCCCTGCGGAGCACTCTCCCTCGCCTTCTTACTGCCCCTGCGGAGCGCTCTGCCCTCGCCTTCTTACTGCCCCTGCGGAGCACTCTGCCCTCGCCTTCTTACTGCCCCTGCGGAGCACTCACTGTGTTTAATTCCAACATCATTTCATCCCGGTCCATTTTCTTCCCCTCCAACGCATCGATCTGAATCTGCAGGGTCTGCGGCGAGAGACAAGAGAGCGTCTTAGCCCAATCTCGGGCCTCTTACCCCGGTCTCGGGCCTCTTACCCCGGTCTCGGGCCTCTTACCCCGGTCTCGGGCCTCTTACCCCGGTCTCGGGCCTCTTACCCCGGTCACTGGCCTCTTACCCCGGTCACTGGCCTCTTACCCCGGTCACTGGCCTCTTACCCCAGTCACTGGCCTCTTACCCCAGTCACTGGCCTCTTACCCCAGTCACTGGCCTCTTACCCCAGTCACTGGCCTCTTACCCCACTCACTGGCCCCTTACCCCAGTCACTGGCCCCTTACCTCAGTCACTGGCCCCTTACCTCAGTCACTGGCCCCTTACCTCAGTCACTGGCCCCTTACCTCAGTCAGTGGCCCCTTACCCCAGTCACTGGCCCCTTACCCCAGTCACTGGCCCCTTACCCCAGTCACTGGCCCCTTACCCCAGTCACTGGCCCCTTACCCCAGTCACTGGCTCCTTACCCCAATCACTGGCCCCTTACCCCAGTCACTGGCCCCTTACCCCAGTCACAGGCCTCTTAACCCAGTCACAGGCCTAACCCCCTCCTCCCACACCTGTCCTTTCCCCCCAGACCCTCCTCTGTCCATGTGTTGCTGACACTGTGCCCCCCCTCCCCCAGCACGGTCCCCTTCCCTGGCACGGTGCCCCTCATGCCCGCGCTCTCCTCACCGCTGTCTCTGCCAGATTATCCCCCAGTGCGTCGGTCTTCGTGTCCAGTCGCTGCAGAGCCTTGTCCAGCTTCTGCAGAGCGCTCTGCAGGTTCTTCAGCTCGTCCTTATCCTGCGAGCGGCACAGCGCGTCACGCCAGGGAAACGGGGGGGTGAGGGAGCAATGCTCTGCGGGGAGGGGGTAAGGGAGCAACGCTCTGCGGAAAGGGGAAGAGGCAGCGAAGCTCTAAGGGGAGAGGGAGCGACGTTCTGCAGGGGGCGGGAGAGGGAGCGACGCTCTAAGGGGAGAGGGAGAGGGAGCAACGCTCTGTGGTAAGGGGGTGATGGAGCAAAGCTCTGCAGAAAGAGGAAGAGGGAGCGGCGCTTAAGGGGAGGGGGAGAGGGAGCGATGCTCTGCGAGAAGGGGGTGAGGGAGAAACGCTCTGCGGGATGGGGTAACGGGGCGACCCTCTGCTCCCCATGACACCCTCACACACCGTTTTATTTTGATCGAGTATTTTCTCCACATCATTTCGCAGGGATTGCAACTGCTGCAGCAAATCTTCCGGGATCCCCATCTTACCTGTAACATACAGGACATGAGCACACCTCTAGGACATGAGCACACCTCTAGAACATGAGCACACCTCTAGGACATGAGCACACCTCTAGGACATGAGCACACCTCTAGGACATGAGCACACCTCTAGGACATGAGCACACCTCTAGGACACCTGCACCTGCTGCAGCCCCTTAACACGCCAGTGACCCGGAGATCACGCACACTTAAGGTTGCCAGGTGTCCAGTATTGAACCGGACTGTCCTGTATTTGGACACTGTGCAGTAAAAAATGAGAAGTAATACTGGACATGTCTGTGTCCGGTATCACCTCTCTGGACATGTATGTCTCTGGTATTACCTCTCTGGACATGTATGTGTCTATGTATGTCTGGTATTACCTCTCTGGACATAGTGACCTGACCGGCTTGGAGGGCCGCTGGATTTCCCTGAGCGGGGAGAGAGCAGGGCTGCTGCTAGGGGGGTGGACAGCTTCCTTCATCCTGATTGACTACTGCTGAGTAATGCAGACAATCAGGAGGATGTGTCAGGAGCCTGGGGGTGGGGCCAAGGAGAGGAGGAAACAGCATGGAGCGGAGAGAGGGTTGGGTGTGTGTGTGTGTCTCGAGCGTGTCGCACCTTTCACCAGTATTTTTGGAGGAACCAGTTGGTTACCCTACACACACTAGTGACCCTGAGATCACACACCAGTGACACTAAGATCACAAACTAGTGGCCTTCAGATGACACAGACCAGTGAGACTTAGTGACACACACACACTAAGACATAATCGCTGAAAACATACCTCAACACACACCATTCACACATCAGACTATAGCACACACTAATGCACCCAACACACAGCCATCCCACCAACTTCTGACACACACACACCCAACACACAGCCATCCCACCAACTTCACACACACACACACACACACACACACACACACACACACACACACACACACACACACACACACACTCAAAACACAGCCATCCCACCCACTTCTGACACACACACCCAACACACAGCCATCCCACCAACTTCTCACACACACACACCCAAAACACAGCCATCCCACCAACTTCTGACACACACACCCAACACACAGCCATCCCACCAACTTCTCACACACACACACACACACACACACACACACACCCAAAACACAGCCATCCCACCAAATTCTGACACACACACCCAACACACAGCCATCCCACCAACTTCTCCTATCCCAACACACCCTTATACACACACCTCTCACCTATACACACTGGCACGCTATCATACACCCCAAACCACAGCTCAAATGCCCTCACACACAACTGCGTACCAGACAGTCACACACAGCCATCCCACCGTCTCCTATCCGAACACACCCTTACACACACCTCTCACCTGTAAACACTGGCACGTTATCACACACCCCAACCCACAGCTCAATTGCTCTCACACACAACTGCGTACCAGACAATCACAGACACACACACAAAACATTTCCACACTTATCCAAACATCCAATAATAATATTTCTATAGCACTGCCAGTGAACGTGGCGCTGTACATGGCATTCTGCAGGCACGAGACCCTGCCCTGAGGAGCTTACAGTCTAACCTTTGCTGCCTGAGGCACAGGGAATGAAAGGAGAGCTGGCAGTGGGTTAGCCCACATCAAAGGCAGTGAGGTTGCACCGGACTCACTGATTTCTGCCTCCAGCCGTTTCAGCTCCTTCTCGATGTCCAGGGCCCGGAACTCCAGGACCTCGTGTTTGCTGGGCAGATGCCCCAGGCTGCTTAACATGGTCATGGCGTACCTCTGCTTCACGTCATTGCTGAGAGTCGAGTCTGAGGTCTGTGGGGCACAAAATAATTGTCAGCAAAGGCCCCCCCCACCCCTGCCCTGACACTCCTGTGTCCTGGATAACATACCTGGACAATATAGGTGTGTGTGTGTGTGTATGCATACATACACACATACATACACACATACATACACACATACATACATACACACATACATACACACATACATACACACATACACACATACATACACACATACATACACACATACACACATACATACACACAAACACACATACATACATACACACATACATACACACATACATACATACATACATACATACATACAGGTAGTCCTCGTTATCCAACGTTTCACTTTACAAGGAATGGCATATCCAACGCTTTACAATGCCTCCCTACGGGCCGTTTTTCGACGCCGGAATGCGTTACCCAACGCTCACCGCCACTGATTAACATGGGACTCACGTTACAGCGGTTTCACTGTCCAACGCTACCTCCAGAACGTGTTCTGTTGGATAACTGAGGACCGCCTGTACATACATATTGATGGGGTGGGTTCTGTGGTTAGAGGTTGCTTGGATTGTGCATTTATTCATTTTAATTTTCAACTGGTATCAGTTGATTGGAGGTTAGTGGCCCCTCCTCCGTGGGTTTAAGCCATCCACCAACCCACTTTTTAAGCAGCAGGTTTTTTCCATGTTCCTGGGCAGGACAGGCCCACTGAGACCCTTCTCCCCCCACTGCAGAGGTAAATGAGAATGTTCACAGGTAGTGTTAGGACCTGCATGCTGGCCGTGACGTGGCTGCATACTGGTCGTGACGTGGCTGCATACTGGTCGTGCCGTGACGTGGCTTCATACTGGTCATGCCGTGACGTGGCTGCATACTGGTCGTGACGTGGCTGCATACTGGTCGTGCCGTGACGTGGCTGCATACTGGTCGTGACGTGGCTGCATACTGGTCGTGCCGTGACGTGCCTGCATACTGGTCGTGCCGTGACGTGGCTGCATACAGGCCATGGCGTGACGTGGCTGCATACTGGTCGTGCCGTGACGTGCCTGCATACTGGTCGTGCCGTGACGTGGCTGCATACAGGTCATGCCGTGACGTGGCTGCATACTGGTCGTGACGTGGCTGCATACTGGTCGTGCCGTGACGTGGCTGCATACTGGTCGTGCCGTGACGTGGCTGCATACTGGTCGTGCCGTGACGTGGCTGCATACTGGTCGTGCCGTGACGTGGCTGCATACTGGTCGTGCCGTGACGTGGCTTCAGGCTTATAACGCTTTGGCCAAAGGGTTTAACTAAATGACCCGTACGCGTGAGAATACGAACAGTGAAGTATTTAACTATGTATTTTGTTACATTGGATATCTTTGTCTTTTGTTCTGGGGTTAGAGCTTGCATGGAGTGTGTGTGTGTGTGTGTGTGTGTGTGTGTGTGTGTGTGTGTGTGTGTATATATATATATATATATACACATACATATACATATACACAGTACATATATACACACACATATAGTCTATACATATATATTTTAGGATGTGTATTTAACATATAATCTGTTTGGATAACATGCACTGCGTTTAGATTTTATCTAACCTGTGTGTCTAATACACACATTGTGTGCTCATTTGCATGTCATGTCCCATAATCCCTTGCTGCAGTGGATAACGGTGAAAGGCGGTTTTGCAGACCTATCTAGGACATGTGAATGTGCTCACAAGTTATCTTTTTATTGGCTATATGCTAACGGTGGAGGTTTTTTTGTCGCCTTATTCACCCACCATAACTTAAAATGTGTATTGTATATATATACCCAATTCAGCAAATATATATATATTTTTTACAACCAATGAATCACATTTTATGTCATTGTGTGTATATCTAAATTATATATATATATATATATATATATACAGTGCTTGACAAATCACCCAAAAATCTACTCGCCGAACCAAAAAATCTACTCGCCACCTACACTGGCGACACACTTTATTCGAGCTCGGCTAGTCCCACGAATTCGGGTATACTCGGGTGTATTGAGGTTTGTGACTGTTTTCTGCCCCAGTGCATTGAGGTATTTTCCAGGCAGGGATTGAAGCATTTTATTCCCGCTGGCTGCAATACTGCACAGTATATATATATATACTGCTTTACAATTCATGAATTTATGCCATCTGGTAGACACGCGATGCATTGCAGCCTATTAAATCCTAATCATTATCATTTAACAGATCAGCCGCCCGTCAGCCAGGCATGAACCCAGGCTGGGAAGGCAAACGCGGAGAGAGAGGGTGAGAGAGACGGAGAGAGAGGGTGAGAGAGACGGAGAGAGAGGGTGAGAGAGACGGAGAGAGAGGGTGAGAGAGACGGAGAGAGAGGGTGAGAGAGACGGAGAGAGAGGGTGAGAGAGACGGAGAGAGAGGGTGAGAGAGACGGAGAGAGAGGGTGAGAGAGACAGGAGAGAGGGTGAGAGAGAAGGTGATAGAGACGGAAAGAAGGTGAGAGAGACGGAGAGAGGGTGAGAGAGACGGAGAGAGGGTGAGAGAGACGGAGAGAGGGTGAGAGAGACGGAGAGAGGGTGAGAGAGACGGAGAGAGGGTGAGAGAAACAGAGAGAGAGATGGTGAGAGAGAGACGGAGAGAAGGTGAGAGAGAGACGGAGAGAAGGTGAGAGAGAGACGGAGAGAGGGTGAGAGAGACGGAGAGAGGGTGAGAGAGACGGAGAGAGGGTGAGAGAGAGATGGAGAGAGGGTGAGAGAGGGACGGACAGAGGGTGGGAGAGACGGAGAGAGGGTGAGAGAGAGACGGAGAGAGACGGAGAGAGGATGAGAGAGGATGAGAGAGAGACGGAGAGAGGGTGAGAGAAAGACGGGGAGAGGGTGAGAGAGAGACGGAGAGAGGGTGAGAGAGACGGTGAGAGAGAGACGGAGAGAGGGTGAGAGAGACGGAGAGAGGGTGAGAGAGAGTGAGAGAGAGACAGAGAGAGGGTGAGAGAGAGACAGGGAGGGGGAGAGCGAGAAACTGAGAGAGAGAGGGTGAGAGACGGAGAGAGGGTGAGAGACGGAGAGAGGGTGACTGTGGGGGGATGGGGTGACTGGGTGTGGGGATGGGGTGAATGGGTGTGGGGATTGGGTGACTGGGTGGGGTGATGTGGTAACTGGGTGGGGTGATGGGGTGACGGGGTGTCTGACTGGGTGGGGATTACTGACTGTGACTGGGTGGGGATTACTGACTGTCTGACTGGGTGGGGTGACTGGGCAGGGGGCAGGGGGGTGGGATGACTGACTTTTGACTGACTGGGTGGGGGGGAGTGACTGACTGGGTGGGGGGGGGGGAGTGACTGACTGGGTCGGGGGGGGAGTGACTGACTGGGTGGGGTGGGGGGATGACTGACTGACTGGGTGGGGGGATGACTGGGTGGGTGGAGTGGGGGGGTAACTCTGGTGTCCTACACGTTCTCTCTCTTTCTCTCTCTCTCTCGCTCTCTCTCTCTCTCTCTCTCTCATATACACACACACACACACACACACACACACACACACACACACACACACACACACACACACACACACACACACACATACACACACACACACCACTCTCTCTCTCATACACACACACACACACACACACACATACACACACACATACACACACACTCACACTCTCTCTCGTTGGGAGGGGGTCGGGGGGGAGTGGAGACAGCCACGGGGACCGAGGGGAACACCCCTGCCCCGCGCGTGCAGCCACAGGAGCGGAACCGGAGGAGGGGAAATCCCCTGCTGTCATCGCCTGCCCCGCGCGTGCAGCCACGGGGACAGGAGCAGAGACCAGAGGGGAAGCGGGTTCGGGGGGGGGGACATTCCCCGCTATCATCTCCTGCCCCGCGCGAGCAGCCACAGGGACAGGAGCGGAGACTGAGGGGATGAGGGGGGAAGCGCGAGCAGGAGACAGGGACCGAGCGCGCGAGGAGATGCCATTACTTACCCCTGCAGAGAAGGGCTCCATTCCACGTCACGGCCAATTGGCCAATCAGCCAGGAGGATATTTTTTTGTTATTTATTTATTTTTACATTTGTGGGAGGGGGAAGCGGAGACAGCCACGGGGACCGAGGGGAACACCCCTGATGGCATCGGGAGCAGCCACGGGCACTGGGGGAAAGCCGGGATCGTGGGGCAACCGGGATGGGGGAACATCGCCCGCTGTCATCTCCTGCCCCACGTGTGCAGCCACAGGGACAGGAGCGGAACCGGAGAGCAAGCGGGACAGGGGAGGGAGGGGGGGGGGGAGACATCGCCCGCTGTCATCTCCTGCCCCGCGCGTGCAGCCACAGGGACAGGAGCGGAACCGTGGGACAGGGGGGGAAATCCCCTGCTGTCATCTCCTGCCCGACAGTAGCGGAGACTGGAGGGGATGAGGGGGGAAGCGCGGGCAGGAGACAGGGAGCAGCCATTACTTACCCCTGCAGAGAAGGGCTCCATTTCACGTCACGACCAATTGGCCAATCAGCCAGGAGGATATTTTTATTTATTTATTTAAAAATAAAAAAAAATTGCGCAGAGCAGGGGAAAAAAGTAGCTGGCCACCGGCCAATTTCCGTTCGCGCCTGGCGAGTGGGCGACCGGGTTTGTCGAGCACTGTATATATATATATATATATATATATATATATATATATATATATATATATATATATATATATATATATATATATATATATATATATATATATATATATATATATACTTAGAGCCAAAAAAGCACGTTTTATATGGCAATTTGTGTGTGTATCTATATACAGTATGTATGTATAGGGAGTGGTCACCATACACCATGCTATATATTGCATTAGCTATCACATATGGGTAACAGGCCCAGCGAGCTGGCACCAAGTCTCAGAGACGTCCCCCTCCCTCTGCGCTCACCGTTACCGTCATAGCGTCATGGAGGGACGGCCACGTCACCACATCCGCCGGCTCAGGGTAAGAGGACAGCTTGTTCTGCAAGATCTCCTGCGGGGGAGGGAAAGGTTTTACCAATCTTTACTGAACCCCTTGGACTCCAGAGAGGCCCCCCCACGCAGAACCCGGGAGCGGTCCCAGATTTACGCGCGCCGTGGGACGCGGACTTACCAGCTGGTCTGCCAGGACGTGCATGGTCTCGCTCTTCTCCACCAGCTGCTGCAGCTTCTGCTCGATATCGTGGATGTTGATCTGCAAAGAGGAGAGGAGGGACGGTTGACCCAGGTCAAGATTTTTTGCGCTACTGTCCCGTTTTTTCTCTGCGCTGGCCGGCGCATGCACGATCAGCGCTTGATGGCCGCTGTTTGCACTCGTGACTGCGCATGCGTGACATTTGTCCCAGGATAAATATGGTCACCCTACGGGAGGGGTTTGACAGAGCAGAAGATGGTCAGTGGCAATGTAACTGATCCCAACTGGTCTTGGATTATCCCTCTGGCAGGGAAGAGATTGACACACACACCAACACACAATCATCATCATCATCATCATCAGCCACTACTGCTGGATATAGCCCCCCAATGCTCTCCCGGGTACTGCGGTTACAGCCTTTCTTCTCCAACGTTCCTCCAACACATTTTTTGATTTCATCCTCCCATCTTACTTTGGTCGTCGTCTTGGTAGTTTAATCTCCATTGGGATTCAGTCAAACGCCATCTTTGCCCAGCGAGGGTAATTTCTTCTTGCGATAGGTCCGGCCCGGCCGCCATTTTAATTTCTTCACCCTTGTGATGATGTCGCAGATTTTTTGTTTGGTGACGACCCCATTTATTCTGCTTCCTGTCTCTTCGATAATACCCAGCATGCATCTCTCCATACTTCTTTGCGTTGTCTGAAGCTTCTGAATTGTCTTGGCATTTAGGGTCCAAGTTTCACATCCATATATGTGTGTATATGGGTATATATATCGATATCTATATATCTATATATATCTATATATATATATATATATATATATATACCTTTTGCTTCATTCATTGTAACATCGCCGGAAGAAGAGATCAGTGTATCTCGAAAGCTCGCACAAATAAAAGCATTTCGTTAGCCACAGAACGGTATCATCTATTTATTTTTTGATTATTGAAGCTCGGCTAACACGGTACTGATACCTCTACATGAATATATATATATATATATATATATATATATATATATATATATATATATATATGTAACGGGTTTTCTGGACTGGCCTGACCCACCCAATCTCACATTGGCCCCTGTGGTCTAACCGGTCCCCATTAGTGTGGTAGTGTCTGGTGGTGCACCTGTTGGCAACAGGACTCCTGAGTCTCCCGCATGATGGTGTGTGGGGAGGACCCGTCCAGACAGGCAGCTGAGGTAGTGTCTTGAATCTCACCTAGTTCCAGTGCAGCGCCTCCACCTCCTCAGGGTCCCTTCGGTCACTTGGGGATGGTCCTGACGAGGAACTCCTCCGTGGTGCTCCCCTCTGTACATTCACTCCACACATGTACACGAGAGGGTGTTCGAATAAGAGCATCTTTATTGATTGAGGTGGGCTAGCTGCCCCACGCAGTAGAATATCTAGCCACTCATCTTGAGTCAGTGCTTCCCTTCTAAAGGTGTGATTCTCCTTTAATAGGGATCCCCTATCCCCGCAGGGATCTCCTTCCACTGCGCCAGGTCCCTGGACACAGTCTCCTTACAGTTACTATAACATAACCAGTAACTCAGACTAGGACTAGAACTTGAACTCCTCCTCCTCTTAGCTGAACTTGTACTAGAACCCTTTTAGAAACAGTGCTGTGCCTTATGTAACCTCTGGGGCTGACACACCTCTGACATCACTAACCATGGAGTCAGAGCATGTGACCACTCCCATCCATACACAGGGCACCCCACCAGGGTGTGAGGGCAAACCTCCATAATTACTGCTGGCATGCCCACAACTTACCAGGCCTTACTGTCAGCAGGAGAGATGACATTGTACTGTGGTGTGTTTGCAATAAACCATTTTTATACAACATCGTATTACATTTTCTTCCATCTTTCTTTTCAACATTATTATCCAACCTTTACAACAAACAGTCACCTATTGTTCCACGATTTATAAATAATACTACCTATTACGCATTTACATCCCGGGCAACGCCGGGTCTCTCAGCTAGTATATATATATATATATATATATATATATATATATATATATGGTATATACACACACGTGTGTGTGTTCAATTAAAAAAGTGGGATTTTAATTTGTTCCTCATTTGTTTAGAGGGAAATGCTAAGAGATGTAGGGCCAGCTTTACTAAGCAGTGCTATAAGACACCTTAGGGACGGCTTTTTACTGATTCAATGGCCTGTGAGGGATATTTCAGAACAGAAGGTGTTATAGACTGGCACATGTTAGTAATTATGGCCGATTATCCTTTCTTATAACGATATAAGACTCCTGAAGATACCCCGTACGTGAGCAGACGGGCATCACACACGCTGCTTCTATGTCACAGGGCTGTGTCTTCTATATGTTTATAACTTACCTTTGTCACCCGGTCACTAAGGGCAGCTAGATCGGCCTGAATCAAGTCTGTGGTCTGTTTCAGGCTGTTAAAAGTACTGAGTAACTCCTGGAAAGCGTTCATAGCCTGGTGTGGGGGAGAGACAGAGACTTAAGAGAGACAGAAATACTCGGAGAGACAGAGCCTGAAATACAGAGAGAGACAGAGACTGAAATACAGAGATAGACAGAGACTGAGATACAGAGAGAGAGACAGGGACTGAGGTACAGAGAGAGACAGAGACTGAGATACAGAGAGAGAGACAGAGACTGAGATACAGAAAGAGACAGAGACTGAAATACAGAGATAGACAGAGACTGAGATACAGAGAGAGAGACAGGGACTGAAATACAGAGATAGACAGAGACTGAGATACAGAGAGAGAGACAGGGACTGAAATACAGAGATAGACAGAGACTAAGAGAGAGACAGAGACTGAGAGACAGAGAGAGAGACTGAGATACAGAGAGAGAGAGACAGAGACTGAGGTACAGAGAGAGAGACAGAGAGACAGAGACTGAGATACAGAGACTGAAATACAGAGATAGACAGAGACTGAGATACAGAGAGAGAAACAGGGACTGAGGTACAGGGAGAGAGGGAGAGAGGGAGAGAGGGAGAGAGGGAGAGAGGGAAAGTCTGACAGATACACTGTCAGTCCTACACAGGGTGAGATATAGAGTCTGAGATACATCGATCTTTACTCAATACATTGCGAATCCGCTTCCCTGAGCTGGAGGAGATTATAGGCGCTTTCATTTAAATAAAACTGACGTTTTCTCCAGCACTGGGAAGGTCACTTCCCAGCAAAGTGAGCAGGGCCAGAAAGGGACAAACATCATGTGCCATATATCCAGCGCTGGAAGACAGCACCGTTTAGCAAATATGGGCCAATGCGAGACAGAGGGAGTGTCCCCACCCTCTGCCTGGATCATCTCAGGGCACTCACCTTGTTGACCCCATCTTCATTCATCTCCACCTTCTTCTTGAGCTGCATCAGCTGCCACATCTCCTGCACGGGCTTGTTCTGGGACTGGCTGCCCAGCAGAAGGGTGCTGGAGCTGGGCAGGGAGTCCAGGTGCAGGAGCTTGGCCTCCATCCTACCCATCCTCTCCTGCAGCTGGTGGAAGAGCGAGGTCTGCCTCCCTTCCTCTGTGGCCAGGCCCACCGGAGATAGATCTGGCTGGATGAAGTCCTTCTCCTCCTGGGACAGGTCCCTCCGCACCTCTCCCACCTGCAGGTGCTCCAGGAGGCCATGGAGCAGAGAGTGGAGGGCGTTGAAGTTGACCGCGCCCAGCTCCGGAGAGCCGATGGCCAGGTTCACCAGCTCCTTGAAGGACACGGAGCAGGACATGCTGGGAGCACAGGAGATCTGCAAGGAGGGAGACAGCCCCGTGAGCTGGAGGGTGGAAGAGCCGGGTGGGGCAAATGTTTAACACAGATTGCTTCCAGAGGGGCCAGCAACACACTGCGGAGCAATGTAATAACATGCAGAGCGATGTAATAATATACAGAGCGATATAATAACACGCAGAGCGATATAATAACACGCAGAGCGATATAATAACACGCAGAGCGATATAATAACACGCAGAGCGATATAATAACACTCAGAGCAATATAATAACACGCAGAGAGATATAATAACATGCAGATTGATATAATAACATGCAGAGCGATATAATAACACGCAGAGCGATATAATAACATGCAGAGAGATATAACATGCAGAGCGATGTAATAATATACAGAGCAATATAATAACACGCAGAGCGATATAATAACACGCAGAGCGATGTAATAATATACAGAGCGTTATAATAACACACAGAGAGATATAATAACATGCAGAGCAATATAATAACACGCAGAGCGATATAACATGCAGAGCGATATAATAACATTCAGAGAGATATAATAACACGCAGAGCGATATAATAATATACAGAGCGATATAATAACAAGCAAAGAGATGTAATAACACGCAGAGCGATGTAATAACACGCAGAGATGTAATAACACGCAGAGATGTAATAACACGCAGATAGATATAATAACACGCAGAGCGATATAATAACACGCAGAGCGATGTAATAACACGCAGAGCGATATAATAACATGCAGAGAGATATAACACGCAGAGAGATATAACACGCAGAGCGATGTAATAACACGCAGAGCGATATAATAACACGCAGAGCGATGTAATAACACGCAGAGCGATGTAATAACACGCAGAGCGATGTAATAACACGCAGAGATGTAATAACACGCAGAGATGTAATAACACGCAGAGAGATATAATAACACGCAGAGTGATATAATAACACACAGAGATATAATAACACGCAGAGCGATGTAATAACACGCAGAGCGATGTAATAACACGCAGAGATGTAATAACACGCAGAGATGTAATAACACGCAGAGAGATATAATAACACGCAGAGTGATATAATAACACACAGAGATATAATAACACGCAGAGAGATATAATAACACGCAGAGCGATGTAATAACACGCAGAGCGATATAATAACACGCAGAGCGATATAATAACACGCAGAGCGATATAATACCACGCAGAGCGATATAATAACACGCAGAGCGATGTAATAATATACAGAGCGATATAATAACAAGCAGAGCGATATAATAACACGCAGAGCGATATAATAACACGCAGAGCGATATAATAACACGCAGAGCGATTTAATAACACGCAGAGCGATGTAATAATATACAGAGCGATATAATAACAAGCAAAGAGATATAATAACACGCAGAGCGATATAATAACATGCAGAGAGATATAACACGCAGAGAGATATAACACGCAGAGCGATGTAATAACACGCAGAGCGATGTAATAACACGCAGAGATGTAATAACACGCAGAGATGTAATAACACGCAGAGAGATATAATAACACGCAGAGCGATGTAATAACACGCAGAGCGATATAATAACACGCAGAGCAATGTAATAACACGCAGAGCGATATAATAACACGCAGAGCGATGTAATAACACGCAGAGCGATGTAATAACATGCACAATGATGTAATAACACGCTGAATGATGTAATAACAAGCAGAGCGATATAATAACACACAGAGCGATATAATAACACGCAGAGCAATATTACAACACGCAGAGCAATATTACAACACGCAGAGCAATATTACAACACGCAGAGCAATATTACAACACGCAGAGCAATATTACAACACGCAGAGCAATATTACAACACGCAGAGCAATATTACAACACGCAGAGCAATATTACAACACGCAGAGCAATATTACAACACGCAGAGCAATATTACAACACGCAGAGCAATATTACAACACGCAGAGCAATGTAATAACACGCAGAGCGATTATAACATGCAGCGCGATATGATAACATGCAGCGCGATATGATAACATGCAGCGCGATATGATAACATGCAGCGCGATATGATAACATGCAGCGCGATATGATAACATGCAGCGCGATATGATAACATGCAGCGCGATATGATAACATGCAGCGCGATATGATGTAAAAAGAGAACGAAAACAGCACTCCATAAACAATCATTCATATCAATATAAATATGAGGTGCAGGGGACCCCCCGTTGGCAATCATAGCCATGAAAAAGATGAATATAGAGAAAAGTTCCAGCACTCAAACAAAGATATACAGAAAACACATATTCGAAAAAATATCAAAATGTATTAATCAAAATAACAAAAAAATAAATAAAGCAAGGGCAGTGTATGGGGAAGAAACGTCCACAGAAAAGCCATACCAAATTACCCATAAAAACAGAACGGAGCAGGAGTAAAGCAGCAGCCTGAGGCCTGGGGCATGGTGCCTCGGGCCGCACTGATCCGCGCTCCTGCTCTGCCTCGCCAGCTCAAGCAGGTGCTTTTTTGCGTCCTGGCAGGCGAGGCAGTGAGCGCGGGTGGGAGGCGGGGCTAGTCCCTCGCTACCATTGGCTGTTTTCGGTCACATGACCGCTCCTCCGCTCCCCTCAGCGCCAAAATTCAAGCAAGCCTGTCTCCTCAAAATACCTGAACCTCCGCACGCATGCGGAAGCATCTGCGAAAGCCGCGCTGATTACAGATGCAGGGGGTAAGTGCATCTGCTCAGCGCGGCTCAGCACGGCCTGCTGTACTATGTCCCAGGCCTAAACCCCAGATCACGAGTGAGGACCGGCGCCCCGGGTCACCTCCGATATAATAACACTGATACACACGTACTGATATACACACGTACTGATATACATGGATTGGTACATGCACACTTACACATGTACATACACACATAGACCAATAGAGGCTTCCAATCCAAGCAGGATATAACGTGTGTATCCATGTGCATATCATTGAATATTTCAGTGTGTGTATTAGTATGTTTGTGTGTATGATGGTGTCTCAGTTTATCTGTCTATAAGTGTGTGTGTGTGTGTGTGTGTGTATTAGTGTGTCCTTGTGTGTCAGTGTTAATTTGTGTATATCCGTGTGTGTGCTAGTGTATTAGTGTGTTCATGTGTGTATTAGTGTCTGTGTACCAGTGTGTTTGTGTATATCGGTATGTCTGTGTGTGTGTGTGTGTGTGTGTGTGTGTATCAGTGTGTCAGTGTATCTGTGTCTATAAGTGTATGTGTATCAGTGTGTGTGTATTAGCATGTCCTTGTGTATCAGTGTTAATGTGTGTATATCCGTGTGTGTACTAATGTCTATTAGTGTGTGTATTAGTATGTCTGTGTGTATAACAGTGTGTCAGCTTATCTGTGTCTATAACTGTATGTGTATCAGTGTGTGTGTGTGTGTGTAGTAATATTAGTGATTCCTTGTGTATCAGTGTTAATTTGTGTATATCTGTGTGTGTGTGTGTGTGTGTGTGTACTAGTGTCTATTAGTGTGTGTATCAGTGTGTGCGTGTGTATATAAGTGTGTTCATGTGTGTATTAGTGAATGCGTGTGTATTAGTGTGTGTGTCGGTATATCAGTGTATCAGTGTCTATAAGTGTGTGTATTAGTGTTTCCTTGTGTATCAGTGTTAATGTGTGTGAATCCATGCGTGTACTACTGTGTGTGTGTATAAGTGTCTACGTGTGTGCATTAGTGTGTATATTAGTGTGTGTATCGGTGTGTCAATGTATCTGTGTCTATAAGTGTGTGTATTATTGTGTCCTTGTGTATCAGTGTTAATGTGTGTGTATCCAGGCGTGTAATAGTGTCTACGTGTGTGCATTAGTGTCTGTGTGTATCGGTGGTGGGTATTTATTACACCGTGATAGTGCTAATCGAGACACTATCGCACAGAAACCCACATTTGCAGTCAACAGGCGTTTGTTTGTGCGATAGTTCCCCGATCGGCACTATCACAACTTCATATATAACACCCCCCCCCCCCCCCCCAAGTCTGAGATACCCAAAGAGGCTCACACACTCATTTCCCAGCCAAACAATCCATGCCTGCCTCTTTACCTCCGGAGATGGGCACTTCACTGCCTCAGATTGCAAGCTCTTCAGACCATCCTGCCTGTATCGCCTCCGCTGAGACCCCAAGACTGCCTAGCAGCAGCTTGCAGCCATGCTGGGAGCCAGCTCTCCCCTGCCGGCTTGGTAATGAGGAAGTTTCTCCCCGGTTGCCTGGTGACTCCGAATGCCTGGTAATCTTCAGAGAGGCCGGGGCAACTTCACAAGTGTTTACACCCTGTTGCTACCTCTCCTGAAAACTTAACCCCTTGCTTGTTAGCCGGGCCGGTAACGCTAGGGGTTAATCCGTAGCCGGGATATACACATCGGGGATAAAATAACAGGAATCGACTCGTGCGTCCGAAAAAATTATTAAATAGTGAATTCCAATTTAAAAAAAACAAACAAAATAAAACCACTTGTCAGCGCGTGTACATGTCCGGACCCCATAACCGCCTAGCCCGTCTGCTGCAGCAAAGGATTCTGGGTAATGACGTACATTGGATCCCTGTAAGCGTTCGCCTGCTGTTTTACATCGCCTTTAACCCTTTTGAGTGCCCTGGGACGTAGTTATTATCCCAGGGGCGGCCAATTCCAGTCTTCAGGGGCCACCAACAGGTCAGGTTGTCAGGATATCCCGGCTTCAGCACAAGTGGTGCAGTCGAAGACTGAGCCATCTGTGCTGAAGCAGGGATATCCTGAAAACCTGACCTGTTGGTGCCCCCTGAGGACTGGTGTTGGCCACCCCTGTACTATGCCATGGGGAACTGATACCCCGGGTGACCCCGTGTGGCAGTAGATACGCCCCCCCCCCCCAAAAAAAAATGCTTGTCGTCTTAAGGGAGATTGCGTGACTAGCACAGGCCGCGATCTGCCCCATTGGTGAACAGCCACGGGATGACTCCTCCCCCTTCCATTCAGTCATCGGTGACAAAGTGGTCACGTGCCAGAGTGCCAGAGGGCCCCCTCAAAGGGTTAAAGAAGTGCAGGGCCAGCAAACCTACTCAAAGACAGCCGGTAAATATATATACACGTGTATTTGTCGAACTCAATGGACATATGTCTTCTTTTTCAGCCTCATCTACTATGTAACTATATATATATATATATATATATATATATATATACAGAAAAAAATAACATATCCCGTACAATATATATATTTATATTTACACACAAACACACATATATACATTATATACTGTCAATCAAAACACATATCTTGTACTATATGCATATATACATACGCATATAATTTGATCTTGTACTATATGCATACATACACACATAATTTTATATATATATATATATATATATATATATATATATATATATACAGGCATACCCCGCATTAACGTACGCAATGGGACCGGAGCATGTATGTAAAGTGAAAATGTACTTAAAGTGAAGCACTACCTTTTCCCACTTATCGATGCATGTACTGTACTGCAATCGTTATGTACGTGCATAACTGATGTAAATAACGCATTTGTAACAGGCTCTATAGTCTCCCCGCTTGCTCACAGCTTCGGTACAGGTAGGGAGCCGGTATTGCTGTTCAGGACGTGCTGACAGGCGCATGCGCGAGCTGCCGTTTGCCTATTGGGCGATATGTACTTACTCGCGAGTGTACTTAAAGTGAGTGTACTTAAAGCGGGGTATGCCTGTATATATATATATATATATAATCAAAAAATAAATAGATGATTATAATAAATAATAATCAATTATTACAAAAGTGATTATTACATATTCACACATATATAAGTGATATTCTTTATTGGCTATTTGCTAACAGTAGAGGTTTTTTGTCGCCTTTTTCACCCACCATAATTTAAATAATGTATGGTAAACCTACTCAGCCTTGAAAACTGCAAAGCCAGTACAACCAGCCTCACACTGAGACCAACAAGGTTGAAACCGCAGTCTGTGAGTGGTTTCTCTGGCTTTGCATCTAATCCCATACTGTGCTTAAAAGCTGCGCG
>NC_134493.1:52885307-52922807 GCF_040206685.1 Ascaphus truei | reverse complement strand
CCACAAACCTCAATGAACTGAAGCAACGTTGTAAAGAAGAGTGGGCCAAAATTCCTCCTCAACGATGTGAGAGACTGATAAAGTCATACAGAAAAAACGATTACTTCAAGTTATTGCTGCTAAAGGTGGTTCTACAAGCTATTGAATCATAAGGTGTACTTATGTTTTTCACACATGGCCTCTCCATTTTGGCTTTATTTTTGTTAAATAAATCATGACACGGTGTAATATGTCCTGTGTTGTTGTTCATCTGAGGTTGTATTTACCTAATTTTAAGACCTGCTAAGGAACAGATGATTGTTATTATGTCCTGATATGTAAAACCATAGAATTCAAAGAGGGTGCACTTTCTTTCTCACACAACTGTATATATTCCCCATTTATTGCTATCCCAAAAGGGAGAAGCGCAGGGATTCACTTTCTGTTTTTCCACACTCCTAGTGCGTATAATAAATGTAAATAACAACTTATTAAAAATAGGTTGTCCTATGTCCACCAGCAGATATAAAAATACATGTGAATAAAGAGATATCAGTGTGACACCAGATGAAGCTGTGATCTTCCACAATATGAGGAGGAGAATGTGTGTAGCCTTGAGCGCTCAATCGTCGCTGGGGCGGAAAATGAAGTCAGTGTGAGTAACTGGCATAATCACCAGCACTGTGCAATACGTTTCAGCCAGAGTCCTGTATGAAATCCGTGTGGCGGATATAGATATAATTATTACATTACCGGTCGGGCAGATTTAGGCAGATCCAAAAGCTCATCAGCGGTGCAGATATTACTGGCCCTCTTACTCCTGAAGCGGGGAAACCAGGTTAAGCTGATTCGGGAATGACGTCAGTCAAGTACCCGTCAGCTGGAACCTTCGCAAATGAATGGAGTTGATTCGGGAGCCCGGGTGTGTAATTGCAATCTGCTAACGCTGACGTTTTGCAAGCCACAATACCTTGCCAGTGAAAGTGATGTCCGCAACTGCGCTGCGGTGCCGTGGAGCGCCGTAGATTTCCGTGACCGGAGTATGCCAAGTATCAAACGGCCGGACTGAGTTTTTACATCCTACGCAGGTACAGCTCCGGGGGGAAAAACGACGCACGCCAGCCCTCTGTTCCTCTGAAGGGAACTCCTCACACAGCTGATCTGGTGTCAACGTGATGACGTACACCCAACGCGTTTTGCCAGCTGTAACGCCGACTTCATCGGGGAAATGGCATGGGGGTGTGCCAATTATCTGTTTCAGGCACGCTCAGAATGACTGGATAGGTCAGGGGTCTGCAACCTTTCAAGGAAGGAAAGCCATTTTATAAAAAAAAATGTTTCTCCAAAATATTCCAAGAGCTGCAACACCATTCATATTACACCCCCACAAACATATACTGTACACACACCAATAGGTATATACTGTATAAGCATTAACATACGACAAAATATGTGGGGGAATAAAATGCATCTCACAATAATAAGTCCCTTTATTTAGTTTTTTTCATTGTTTTTCTGTGCAAAACAGTGTCATTTACAAATACACAATACATACACACACTACCCTCCCCAAAAACCACATACACACCCCCCTTAAATACACACACACACACACTACCCTCCCCCCCAAATACACACACACTACCCAACAACCCCAAATACTTACAAGAATTTTCTCATAATACAGAAATGATTTATTAAAAAAAACACATGTAGGATATTGTTTGAACTTCAGCTTTAAATTCTGTGGTCTCTTGTATTAATGACCTTGCTACTTCTAGATAACAAGAAAACTGCATGTCTGCCTTTTCTCTGCTAATTCTGCGTTAACTATTTAGGTGCTAGCATACAATTAGTGTGAATACAGATAATATGGCTTCTCTGTTGTTCAGCTGGAAATCTTTCCATCTTTAGACACGTCCTCCCTCTGCAGTGACATCCCCTGGATACGTCCTCCCCATGCAGTGACATCCCCTGGACACATGTCCTCTCCCCGCAGTGACTTCTCATGGACACATCCTCCCTTTGCAGTGATATCGCCTGGACACGTCTTCCGTCTGCAGTGCCATCTCCTGGATACATGTCCTCCCTCTGCAGTGACATCCCCTGGACACATGCCCTCCGTCTGCAGTGACATCTCCTGGATACATGTCCTCCATCTGCAGTGACATCCCATGGACAGATGTCCTCCCTCTGCAGTGACATCCCATGGACAGATGTCCTCCCTCTGCAGTGACATCCCATGGACAGATGTCCTCCCTCTGCAGTGACATCCCATGGACAGATGTTCTCCCTCTGCAGTAACATCCCATGGACAGATGTCCTCCCTTTGCAGTGACATCTCCTGGACACATGTTCTCCCTCTGCAGTGACATCTCCTGGACACATGTTCTCCCTCTGCAGTGACATCGCATGGACACATGTTCTCCCTCTGCAGTGACATCGCATGGACACATGTTCTCCCTCTGCAGTGACATCCCATGGACACATGTTCTCCCTCTGCAGTGACATCCCATGGACACATGTTCTCCCTCTGCAGTGGCATGTCCTCCCCCTGCAGTGACATATCCCGGACACATGTTCTCCCTCTGCAGTGACATGTCCTCCCCCTGCAGTGACACATGTCCTCCCCCTGCAGTGACACATGTCCTCCCCCTGCAGTGACACATGTCCTCCCCCTGCAGTGACATGTCCTCTCTCTGCAGTGACATGTCCTCTCTCTGCAGTGACATGTTCTCCCTCTGCAGTGACACTGTCCTCCCCCTGCAGTGACACATGTCCCTCAGTGTTGCTCCCATGCCTTCCTCATTGTAACGTAACAGCCGTTGCTTGCATTTATTTGTTTATATTCAATAAAGTTGTAAAAAAAAACAACCACTCCCGCTCAATGTCCCAGGACAGGCCCGGAACTGACGTGATTAGAGAGCGGAAGTGTGCGCAGCGCCCTCTGGGAGTTGTAGTTCTGGCTGATAGGGGCGGGGACTGCAGCTACCATAGTGCAGTGCGAGGGGTAAACAGGAGCAGGAGAGCAACTGAGTGCGGGCAGGTGCAGGAGAGGTGATTATATACAGTGTGTCATAAATACACACTCGCTGCATTATACATACACGAACTGCATCACACACACGCTGCATTATATATATACATATATACACACTGCATTATATAATATATATATATATATATACACACACACAGTGCATTATATACACACACTCTGACACTGCATTATATATACCCACACTCTGACCCTGCATTAGATATACACACATTCTGACACACTGACACTGCTTTAGATATATATACACACACACACACACTGACACTGCATTAGATATACACACACTGCATTAGATATATACACACACTGACACACTGCATTAGATATATACACACACACTGCATTAGATATACACACACACTGCATTAGATATATATATATATATATATCACTGACACTGCATTAGATATATACACACACACACTCTGACACTGCATTAGACACACTCACACTGACACTGCATTAGATACATACAGAGTGACATATCCCATCTATATGCAGCTGATAACTATGTAACTTATTATACATACACATCATAATATATATATTTATTACACTGTGACATATCCCCTCAAATTCAGATTGTGTATGTATATATATATATATATATATATATATATATATATATATATATATATATATATATATACACTAGCTGAGAGACCCGGCGTTGCCCGGGAGTCACACTGTCCCGTGTGTCCCCCCCCCCCCCACACACAATGTCCCCCCTTCCCCGCACACTGTCCACACACACACACACACACACACACACACACACACACACACACACACACACACACACACACACTGTCCCCCCCTCCCCCACACATATATATATATTACATGGTGTGTGTTTATCTGTATTCATATAGCACCATTTATGTACATAGCGCTTCACAGCAGTAATACATGTGACACTGTGTGTGTGTGTGTGTGTGTGTGTGTGTGTGTGTGTATTTCATTTTTTCTTTTCCCCCCCTGGATAGTGAAAAGCACAAATGGATACAATACTTTATAACATTTCTGCATTATTTATTGTACAGTAGTTTAGCTATAAATACAGGCCGTCTGATTAGGGTCCGCACCTTTATCCCTACAAGCACAGATAAAGCTATAGAAATATCTATCTGTGCTTGTAGGGATTAAGGTGCGGACCCTAATCAGAGACGGCCTATATTTATAGCTAAACTACAAGAAATAATTCAGAAATGTTCTAAAGTATTGTATCCATTTGTGCTTTTCACTATCCAACCCCATGACCTTAATAATAATATATATATACACGCACGCATACACACACACACACACACACACACACACACACACACACACACGGCTATACACTAACAACATTCTTGTATATGAATTAATTAAAAAAAAAAAAAAGACAGGTCTGCAACCCTGCCTTTCACCATTATCGCCCAGCACACAGTGCTTCCACTACAGCAAGGGACTCTGGGAAATGACATGCAAATGAGCACACAGTGCCACCTTTTGCTTCAAATCCACATGATATATATATATATAATATATATAATATAACACAGCGGTGTGCAAAGTGGGGGGCGCGACCCCCAGGGGGGGCGGGAGATTGTGCTGGGGGGGCGCGGGCAGTTGCAGAGGCCCCGCGCTCTTCCCCCAGGCATTTAAATGAAATGCCGGGGGATCGCGTGAGGCCCCTGCAACTGTTTACTTACCGGGATTCAGCCGTCTGTGTTGCGTCGCCATGGCAACGCGGCGTCAATAGACGCCGCGTCACCATGTGACCTGACGTCACACGCCCACGCAGCGTCATATGACGCGGCTGAAGGTAGGCAGGGGGGCGTGAGAGCCGGGGCAGAGTGACAGGGGGGGCGCAGCACCAAAAGTTTGCGCTCCCCTGATATAACACACACACAGTGGTTGACAAATCACCAAAAAATCTACTCGCCACCTAGTACCAAACGTGTGCTGCTTGGGCCAATATTTACTCGCCCGGGGATTAAATCCACTCGCCCGGGGCGAGCAAATGTATAGGTTTGTCGAACACTGTGTGTATATATATATATATATAGATATATATATATATATATATATATATATATATATATATATATATATATATATTTTCCAGTTTTGATTTAAACTAGTCGACTCCTACCCAAATATGACACGCGGTGGTCGGCCACCAGCATGTAACTGTCCCCTTCGACTCTTTCGTAACGATGACGATACTTTGTGTGTTGTGCGATCGCACACCAAGATCTGCGTTTTTTTGTGTCGGTTGTAACAATATCGATGATGTCTAAACTGGTAACGGGCTGAGCCTCATCTGGTTATATCTTGATTTTTGTTTATTTACTGGAACATATTGTAACGGGAAACCTTCTCATCTCCTTTTCTGATATGTTATGACACACACATACATAAACACACACACGCCCAACCCAAATCCACCACATCATGTATATTGTGTCAAAAACAGTGCGACTGCGATTGTCACCTCATGTATACAACAAAAGGCCCTGGTGCTACATCCAACTTGCCATATTATATAGTTAAATACTTATCTGTTTATAAGCAAGGGTCATTTATTTCAATTCTTTGGCCAACGTATGTTAAGCCTATAACCACATCACGGTGTGGCCCATCTGTGGGTCGCTGCACCTGCAAAAAGCCCCCCGTAACCTCTCTGAGGCCGCGTCCGCACGCGGCACGAACATATGGCCGTACCTCTGAGGCAGGCCATAGAGCGCGCCATGAAGCGTCACGGTGCGGCCGTTTTTGTTTTTCCCCGTGAGACAAACTATTTTGGTTTTGCCGCGGGATGGCCTGGTCACGCGGGCGTTTCAGCCAATGAGGGCGATCCACTCCCGTGACAACACGGCCCCGCCTCCCCGTCCCTGTGGCTCACAAGCCACTGATCGCTCGGCCGACATGTGGGTGTGCGCCGGCTTGCGCACCCCCAATATATCCGCGGCCTGATGGTGGGAGAGCGGTCATTTACAGGTGCTGAGCAAGAACTGCCATTAACAAGGGGAAATGAGGGGGGCTTGGAAAAAGCACGAGGCTTTTTGGTGGTCTGCCCCAAAACAAACTGTAAACCCTTCAGTGCTTGGGGCAGCGTTACATCGCATCCCCTCAGCCAGCAGTTTCCTTAGCATTAAAATTAAGTGCTAAATCCGCAGGGGGGGGGGGGAGGGGGGAGGAGGGTTCAAATGTCGAACACGTAGTCCGTGCAAAATGCCTCTTTGAAATCTGTCCGCTGCCGTGCATTGTGGCGTAACTCTGCCCAGATCATTGAATATATATATATATCTATCTCTCTATCTCGCCCACAGTGTACTCGGCGCTTTACAGAAGAGACAGTACAGGGAATTAAAATAATACAATACGCACAACAATTAGTCAGACAATAGGAAAGGAAATCCCTGCCCCGGAGAGCTTACAATCTAAGGGCCGAATATTTTTTGCGCCTTGTGATTCCCGCAGGGCCTCACCCCTCTGAGGAAAGCGTTACAGAGCATCGCTCCCTCCGGGGGAAGATTCGCAGGGCGTTAACACTTTGCATGGCATGTTTTACGGGGTCCCTCCTAGGAGCCAAGTGTACTAATGGCAGTGACATGGTTAAGGGGTCAGTCCCTCCTAGGAGCCAAGTGTACTAATGGCAGTGACACGGTTAAAGGGTCAATCCTTCCTTGGGGCAGTGTGTACTAATGGCAGTGACATGGTTAAAGGGTCAGTCCTTCCTTGGGGCAGTGTGTACTAATGGCAGTGACATGGTTAAAGGGTCAGTCCTTCCTTGGGGCAGTGTGTACTAATGGCAGTGACATGGTTAAAGGGTCAGTCCTTCCTAGGGGCAAAGTGTACTAATGGCAGTGACATGGTTAAAGGGTCAGTCCCTCGTAGGGGCAGTGTGTACTAATGGCAGTGACATGGTTAAGGGATCAGTCCTTCCTTGGGGCAGTGTGTACTAATGGCAGTGACATGGTTAAAGGGTCAGTCTTTCCTTGGGGCAGTGTGTACTAATGGCAGTGACATGGTTGAAGGGTCAGTCTTTCCTTGGGGCAGTGTGTACTAATGGCAGTGACATGGGGTCACATATGGGTGATTGCCTTTTTTTTTTTTTTTACTGAAATCTATGTTTTTAAAGTCCGTTTGTACACAGGATTAGCTGAGATTTGGGAGGGGGTTTGATTCCCTTCTGTCTGATGTCCCTGTGTTTTCACCAATGGTGCCCAGGCAAGTCCCCCTCCCCTTACCTTTATTGGCTCTCTGATAAAGACAGGGTGGGATAAGGGGAAAGAAAACAGTGACAACCCCTCCTCCTTTCAGAGAAATGCAACTTATTTCCCAAAAAAAGAGGGAAAGCATCCAAATCTTTGCTCTTGGCACATTTAGGTTTTGTTTACGGAAGCCAATTAGATTAAAAAAAAAAAAATGTAAAGAAAAGGTTGTATACTGGACGTCACGTTTAACTTGTGTGGCATCCCAAAACCATTACAGATTACATACACCCCCCATGTAGCGGGGCACGAAAAATATATTTGGAGAACGATGTGTCAATGATGCCATTATTAATCCAGCTCGACCCCCCCTGGAAGGGACCGCCCCATTCAGCCTTCACGGTGCCTGATACCTCATGAGGGGCTTGCCGCGGCTCGCAGGTCACGTGACCGCTTCTCCGGTGGCGTCGCCCCCCCCCTCTCCCTTCTGCACGCCATCACTGTAGATCGTGACGCGGTGTTCCGCCTTTGTTTGGGGGGGGGGGGCGCAGATGTGGCTACTGCATCATGGGGTCCCCTGGAGTGCCAGACCCTTTGACAGAGGGGCTTCGACACGGAGGGGTCCCTCGTAAGGGCTACGGCGCGGGGGAGCCTCTTGTAGGGGCTACGGCGCGGGGGGCCTCTCGTAGGGGGAACACTCGCGCCTCTGACTAATGTTCTCACCAGGTTTTTCCTCCCCCCCCCCCCCCCCCCCACTCTCTCTCTCGCAGACTCTGACGTTGGGGCGATGGCGAGCGACCCTCCCCCTCCCTATCCCGGGGGTCCCTCGGCCCCCCTCCTAGAGGAGAAGCACGGACTGATGGGCCAAGAAGGTAATGAGATCTCAGGGTCAGGGGGTCTGCTTTGCACCCCTCCCTCGATTTATTATTTTTTTTTAAATGTATCTATGTGTATATATATTTTCCATGCCGGAGGCTTCTGTGGTGCCCTAAACCCTTAGCTATTAACTGCTGTTGCTGTATTAACCTCTTGTGAGCTGGAGAGCCAGAAAATGGCTGGATTAACCTCTTGTGTGCTGGAGAGATGCATGGCTGGATTAACCTCTTGTGTGCTGGAGAGATGCATGGCTGGATTAACCTCTTGTGTGCTAAAGTGTTGGCATTGCTCCGCATTGCGCTCTATAGAAGGAAGCGTTGCGGAGATAAGGTGTGTGTGTGTGTGTGTGCGCATCAATAGGTCACCAGAAGTGTGTGTGTGTGATGATCACACTTTGTATGTGGATAGTTATTTTGTGTGTGCAACATCATCACTGTGCATGTGAGTAGCAGTTTGCCACTGTGTGTGTGTGTGTGACGCAGTGTGCTAGTATTAAGATGTGTGCATCACTGCGTCCTGGTAGTGAGTTGTGTAGCAGGCCTTCCTATATCCTCACTGCATCTCTTCACAGACGGCAGATATCCCCCATACCCTTTGGGCATGCCATCTGCACCCCCAGACTCGGGACCCCCTCCATACGAACCGAACCCTGCGTTCATCACCCCACACCAAGGTGAGACACCCTGCTCCTGAGAAAGGGTCTTGTGTGGGAGCCCACAGGGGTCACATGTAACACGGGTAAGGTCTTTCCACAGCGGCAGCGGGGCCCAGTTACAGCGCTGTCGGAGTAGGGGAGCAGATACTGGGGCGGTGGAGTAGAGGGAGAGTTTTGAGTTTCTTAAGTGGCTTTATCACAGGATCATTATCCTTAATTTAAAGCTGCAGTTCAAGCTACCGTTTAAAAAAAAATATATATATATATATAGATATATATATATATCTATATATATATATATATCCCATTCAATATGTGCATCAATACAATCTGCACACTGACAAGTGATTGGCTAAGCTGCAGATCGATCCGTTCTCCTGTGATCGATCGCTTGCTCCGGGTTATTTAATTCAGTTCTTTCACAGCATTGTGGGCAATGTAGTTCCTGGAATATGATTGGGCAGTTACTAGATACAATTGGTGCACTGCTAGAGAGGGGGTGGGCTCTAGCTCTTGAGCCCCATTAGAAGGGGAAGGGGGCTGTCACTTTGGAAATGCTTCCTACATTAGAAACATTAAAAATGTCTTTAAAACAATTTTTTTTTTTTTAAATACTAAAAGTATTTTCTCATAGTACAGAACAGATTTATTAAAAAAAAAAACACGTAGGATATTGCTTGAACTGCTGATTTAATGCTAACGTAACTCTGCTCAGTGTTATCGTGGAGCCTGTAGACTGGATCATTGCATTGTATAACATAGTGGCTGTCCTCTGTCCTTTTGCCTTAGGTTTCTACCCTCCTCCTCCCGGGCCGTATGCTCCCATGGGTTATTACCCACCCACCTCCGGGCCGTACCCGTCGCAGTTCCCGTCTCCCGGGGCCCACGCTACCACAGTAGTCGTCCCGCCAGGCGCCAGCGCTGCAGCCAACACTACCACCGTGACGGTGTTTCAGGGGGAGATATTCCAGGGGTCCCCAGTGCAGACCGTGTGTCCGCACTGCCAGCAGGCCATCACTACCAAGATCTCGCACGAGATCGGGCTCATGAACTTCCTGCTCTGCTGCTTCTGCTGCTTTGTGGGGTACGTGAGGCTGTGCAGGACATGTGGCCCGAGATATGTCATGTCCACAGAGAGACTAGTGGTTAGATCAATTAGTATGAAGGAACGTATACAGGGCATGTAGACTGGCATCTCTCCAGTGCTTAGGTAGGTTGACACCTGTTTATTCGTATGAGGATGGTCTCGGTACCTTTACACCTGTAGCTGAGAAGAGTCTCCTACACTGGCATCTCCAAATAGGCACAGTGGTTGGCAATGGGGTCAGTGAAATCCAAGGCTAGGAAAGCCAAGCTCTGAGCTCCCTTTCAAGATGGATCCTTTTTGGTTGGGTGGTGTAAGTTGGGGAAGGGTTGGTATCGAGCTGCACCTTTTAACATTGTGCTCCACGACTTGTCCTTCCAGGTGTGACCTTGGCTGCTGCCTCATCCCTTGCATGATCAACGACCTGAAGGATGTGACGCACACATGTCCCAGCTGCAAGGCTTATATCTACACCTACAGGCGGATGTGCTAAAGCGACCACGCCATGTCCGTCCTTCCCCAACCCCCTCTTCCCTTTCCCCCCTCCCCTCCCCAACGTCCTCGCTGTTTTGATCTCCGTCCGTACACCTCCTGAGAAGCTGTGAATTTTCTCATTACAGGGGCTGTATACATGGCCAGCAAAGGGTGGGTCAAACACCACAAGGGTGGCGTGTCAAACTCTGCCAACTTGACCCGTACGGGGACATCTGAGCCACTTCAGGCCGGCGTCCTGGGCGCTTTTTCAGTAGGCTTTGAAGCCATATTTTCCCTGTCCAGAGAAGTTTTCACTTGGAAAGATCTCCGCCAGGAAGACGGCTTTCCTGCCTATCATCCCGTATCGGCGTATCGGGCGCAACTGAGGAAAATATGACGGCAACACAACGTCGACGCACGCCCATCATGTTTTCCCGGCGCCCAAAGCTGCAAGCACTATTTGTATTGCATTCTCGTTCCTTCTCGCTCCTGACTTTTAACAAGATCCGCACGAGAGAAGTAACGAATTATTTATTGAATGATTTCTTCTTGCTCGTAGGGGTTTGTAAGCCTGTGCAACCTTTTTTCTGTCCAGTTGGCCAGCCGCTAGTACAGACTTTTGTTTTTTTTTTTTTTCCCCTGCGTTTCCCGTACAAGATGGCAGCGAATTCCCGCGTTGCTGGGAAATAATGCAGGAGTATGTCTGCGCTTGGCTTTAACTTTTCATATCCGTCACAGTTGGCGGAGAACATCCTGTTTTTTTATGTCGCTTTTTCTGTGTTTTTTTTTTATTTTTTTTAACAATTTGGTCAACTCCCAGGCCTTGTCCGGCGACCTCATAGATACGTCACCAGTGGGGATGAGACTTGAGGTTCCTTGTGTTCGAAGCCGAAGCTTGGCCCCTGTACGCTGCTGCATGGCACTTAATAATCAGCCTGGTGTGTTCTCCACTAGAGTAAGTCATCTTTTTAATGACGGTGTGTAGAAAACCGGGTTGTCCAAAATGAACCAATCGGAACGCTCCATCCCGGCAAAAGCTCAAACATCCCTTCTTTCCTATTGGCGGGCTATGAACCTGTCGGCCCTTGTGGACTGGAGTTGATCACACCGTGATCTAGAACCGGAGGATTTGACCGTGCTTTAGAATGATTCAATAACCTTTAAAGCAGTAATTCGTCCCCCTCCTCTCTTCCCCCCCCACCCCCAATCCGGTTAACCAACTTTTTTTTTTATACTGGATTGGAACGGGGAGGGTCTCCAGTGGTAAATCCGCAGTATTTTCCGCTCCAGGGACCTACAGGTTCCCGAGATTGCTCCTGGTGAAGTTACTGGTATTACTACCTGGTCCTTTAAGAAGGCTTTAACTGGTCTTCCAATAGGAAGCCCCAGTCGCTGATATTGCACCTTTCTATTGGTCCAATATTTGGTAGCCAACATCTGGTATCTTCACCGGTAAGAATCTCTCTCTTGAACCGGGATGTTCCTGGAGTTGAAAATGGAGTTTGGTTCAGCGGGACCTCCGGATCCCACCCGGTAAAAAAATAACAGGGGCTTTAAAAAACAAAAAAAAACAAAACCGTGTGTTGGAGGAATTGCTCCTTTTTTATTTACTTGCGTGTACGTCTAATTTAATCCGGTAATTTATTGTTTGACCTCTTTGGGTAATGGCGGCAGCAGGATTAGTTTGCGCCGGTCAAGTGCAGAAACAAGGCGAATCCAAGGTTTTCCGACACGTAGACGATCTTGCGAAACCGTTCTGTGACAAAAGAGATTAGGCGAAGTTTGTAAAAACCCTCCCAATCATTTAACTACAATGGAGACCCGACTAGTTGATCTAAATATTATGAGTTGGTTATAGATTTTGTCATAAAACGGACACACAAGAATAGCAAGTTTCTGTATAAACCCAATTGGTGTCGTGCGGTTTCTGCATCAGCGACGTTCACAAAGAAAGTGGGCGGAGTTAGAGGCGGGGTTTGGCTGCCTTGTGGCGCCCATATGCAACATTGAACGTCCCGTCATGCCATTTTTGCGGCAAAATTACCCGTCAACACTTTGCGTAAAAGACAAAATCATGGAGACGCAAACCACTATGAATGCGTTCTTCCATCCGCGTCTCTGAGTGCGTGCTGAGGTGCGGCGTGAGTCCCAGGTACATAAAATAGCGGGAATCAACCACAACATGGTAGAGCTCTGTAATACAGAGTAGCTCACTGAGTATATAGCAGTGGTGCACTGTCCGTGGGCCACTGGAACATTTGTGGGGGTAGCCAAAACAGGGTGAACTCTCTGGGTCCTGCTTCTCAATGGGACCCCCTCGGCGTTCATCTTCTGTCTGAAACTACAGGAACTAACTTACGGCAGCCCGCAGCTCTCTGTGCGGTCTTTTCCCCCGGCAGCCCGCGGCTCTCTGTGCGGTCTCTCCCCCCGGCAGCCCGCGGCTCTCTGTGCGGTCTCTCTCCCCGCAGCTCTCTGTGCTGTCTCTCCCCCCGGCAGCCCGCGGCTCTCTGTGCGGTCTCTCCCCGCAGCTCTCTGTGCTGTCTCTCCCCCCGGCAGCCCGCGGCTCTCTGTGCGGTCTCTCCCCCCGGCAGCCCGCGGCTCTCTGTGCGGTCTCTCCCCCCGGCAGCCCGCGGCTCTCTGTGCGGTCTCTCCCCCCGGCAGCCCACGGCTCTCTGTGCGGTCTCTCCTTCCGGCAGCCCGCGGCTGTCTGTGCGGTCTCTCTCCCCGCGGCTCTCTGTGCAGTCTCTCCCCCCGGCAGCCCGCGGCTCTCTGTGCGGTCTCTCCCCGCAGCTCTCTGTGCGGTCTCTCCCCCCGGCAGCCCGCGGCTCTCTGTGCGGTCTCTCCCCCCGGCAGCCTGCGGCTCTCTGTGCGGTCTCTCCTTCCGGCAGCCCGCGGCTCTCTGTGCGGTCTCTCTCCCCGCGGCTCTCTGTGCGGTCTCTCCCCCCGGCAGCCCGCGGCTCTCTGTGCGGTCTCTCCCCGCAGCTCTCTGTGCGGTCTCTCCCCCCGGCAGCCCGCGGCTCTCTGTGCGGTCTCTCCCCGCGGCTCTCTGTGCGGTCTCTTCCCCCGGCAGCCCGCGGCTCTCTGTGCGGTCTCTCCTTCCAGCAGCCTGCGGCTGTCTGTGCGGCCTCTCCCCCCGGCAGCCTGCGGCTGTCTGTGCGGTCTCTCCCCCCCGGCAGCCCGCGGCTCTCTGTGCGGTCTCTCCCCCCACGGCAGCCCGCGGCTCTCTGTGCGGTCTCTCCCCCCACGGCAGCCCGCGGCTCTCTGTGCGGTCTCTCCCCCCGGCAGCCCGCGGCTCTCTGTGCGGTCTCTCTCCCCCCGGCAGCCCGCGGCTCTCTGTGCGGTCTCTCTCCCCCCGGCAGCCTGCGGCTCTCTGTGCGGTCTCTCTTCTCCCCCCGCCCCCGGCAGCCTGCAGTTCTGTGCGGTCTCCCCGCGGCTCTCTGTGCGGTCTCCCCAGGCAGCCCGCGGCTCTCTGTGCGGTCTCTCTCTGTGTGGTCTCTCTCCCCGCGGCTCTCTGTGCGGTCTCTCTCCCCCCCCCCGGCAGCCCGCGTCTCTGTGCGGTCTCTCTCCCCGCGGCTCTGTGTGCGGTCTCTCTTCCCCCCCTTGGCAGCCCGCGGCTCTGTGTGCGGTCTCTCTCCCCGCGGCTCTGTGTGCAGTCTCTCTCCCCGCGGTTCTCTGTGCGGTCTCTCCCCCCGCGGTTCTCTGTGCGGTCTCTCCCCCCGCGGTTCTCTGTGCGGTCTCCCCCCCCCCCCCGCGGTTCTCTGTGCGGTCTCTCCCCCCGCGGTTCTCTGTGCGGTCTCTCCCCCCGCGGTTCTCTGTGCGGTCTCTCTCCCCGCGGTTCTCTGTGCGGTCTCTCTCCCCGCGGTTCTCTGTGCGGTCTCCTTCCGGCAGCCCGCGGCTCTGTGCGGTCTCTCTCCCCCCGGCAGCCCGCGTCTCTCTGTGCGGTCTCTCTCCCTCCAGCCGCCTTGATATTCCCGTATTCCGGCGTCATCCAGGCTGCCGGCGAGGGAGAGACACAGGCTGCTGCCGTAGTGCAAGTTAGTTTGTGTAGTTTTGGCGAGATTAATGCTGCTGGGGTCTCACTCAGAAGCAGGGACCCCTATAATGTTTTTGGGGGCGCTCATGTAGTGGACATTTAAATGTAGGGCTCGCAGCTATAAAAAAAAATGCACAAAACTGGTGTATATAGTACACAATAGAAGTACCGATTGGTGTTTTCTAATGAAAACACTGGAAGATTGTTCCAAATCGCTTCAGAAAGATGGAGCAGAACACCACTCCGGTGTAACTCTAGGGTTACTAGAGACACGTGGTATATGGCATTAGCCAGAGTTTTTTTTCTTTTTTTTTTCTGCAAAATAAGCCTTTGGGTGGTTTTGTATATGACGCATCCCATTCTCTCGCACGGCGTTCTTATGCACGAACCTACCTTACACGGCGTAAGGAAACGGACGCCAGTTGTAAGAACACGGTGATGGACATGCTAACATACGCCGCTAGTGACTTTGGGTGACATTTGATTTTTTTTGGACACTGCACTCGTTCCGTTTTTTTGTTCTTATGCATTGATCCCTAATACTTGTCTGTGGATTATTTTATTTAACCCATTTAATTATGGCGCGGCCGCTAGTCAATATTGGTCTTGGGAGGGATTTCACCTTTATTGCTTGGTGCCAATTATGGTTTGAATGGGGGCTGTAGCCCCCCCTCCCCTCCCCCTCTTCACATTCTTAACCCTTTGAGTGCCTCGTGGCATACCCTGAAGGGCAGAACGACCGGCACCCTAGGGGCCCTGTGGTGTTGTACGGGGTGCAAGGGCTAGTGTTTTTTTTACGGGGGTGATGGAGCGGAGAACTAGGATCTGAACAGAAGTGGAGTCAAACTTCCGTTCACATCCTGGGGGCTTTCACACCACCAAGGTTGAGGTCCAGAAGATCTGTGGCACTCGGGTGCCAAGGCCCTCAAAGGGTGACGGTTATCTCTGTAATGTCCCAGCTCCTTCAAAGCTTTGGAAAAGTTAAAGTGGCCCCCAACGCAGTTCACCTCGGCAAGTCTGCCATGTTGAGTTCTGTTTGCTACCCGCCAACTGACGGGGGAGTTAGTCTCCAGTGTAGATGGTTTAATCATAGGCTGTTGGAAGGATAGTCCTGTTCAGTGCTGTTTTTTATATGACCGCATGTTACTTTTGCTGCTACGACCCTTTCCTGGTGGAAGGAAACGCTCTGCTGGTCCTCCCAGGAGCGAAGGAAGGAATCCGATCACCTGCAACAACACGACAGCCTGGGAATGGTTTTTCTACTCTACGCAACCCGTAACACGTTTTTTTTTTTTTTTGGGGAGGGGGTGGGGGAGGAAGGAGGGTGTATCCCTCGCCGCAGGGAGGGGACTTGTGGCGAAGGGGTAAGGGGGGGTTCCCTTGTACTGTGAAAAAGTTTTATTAGTAACTTTCATTAAACCACAACTGATATTGATATGTTCGTGTGTGTGTGTGTGTGTGTGTGTGTGTGTGTGTGTGTGTTAGTTATGGAGTGGGTGGAAGACCCTTGCCAAGGTATAAAAACTAGTGGTTGGAGGGATTGAGATTCATTACAGACGTCTGCTTCTTGATACAGCACATACTGTCAGCTTTTTGCTGCTGCTGCTGCTGCTGCTCCTAAAAAAAACTTGGTGACTGAAGAGAGGTTTATGCTGTTCCACAAGAAGCAGAAATCAGAGATTAGCAACCGCAAGAGTGCTGAATGCTGCAATGTCCTCAATTACAGAGTGTCAAGAAGGGCTGTCCCCCAAGAAAATAAAAATGTCCTTAGAATTTTATTTTGACTAATTTTTACAAAATTTGTGGCTAGCCTAGTGGTTTTTTTGTTTTGTTTTTTTAAAACTTTTTTTTTTTTTAAATTAAGGGACTCTTATTATATAGTGAAATTCTGTGAACCCCAACCCTCTCTAATAGCGCGTCTGAGAACAGGTGCATTGTAAGAAACCCCAACCCTCTCTAATAGCGCGTCTGAGAACAGATGCATTGTAAGGAACCCCAACGCTCTCTAATAGCGCGTCTGAGAACAGGTGCATTGTAAGAAACCCCAGCCCTCTCTAATAGCGTGTCTGAGATCAGATGCATTGTACCAAATACAGAAGAATTTACCATTTTCAAATTACTTAAATGGCAGGGGGAACCCTTCAGGGATGTCTGGGGAACCCAAGCGCTCCTAGAAACCCCTGTTGAAAATCATTGGTCTAGCCAGAGGAATAAAGGCATGTCTGTGTGTAAGTAAATGTAATTATTCTTCATTTTGGCCTTTTACACAATGGCATACATTTCTAATTTAATACGTGTTACATAATTATGTATGTATGATTTTATATAGCACCAAACATGTACCCAGTGCTTTACAACAGAGTATAAGATAAATACGTTACAATGGGAATAAGTGCAACAGGTAAATGATAACACAAGGCACAAGTGACACTGCCCCCAGAGAGCGTACAATCGAAGTGTTATGGTGGGAGGCGTGCAAACCCATGAGTAGAAGTGCAGACGGGAGGTCAAGTTCATCTGGAGTTATTAGATGCATAGAGCATTTAATTTAGCTTCTTTTTAAGAGGGGGATTTTCATCTGGGCTTTGAATGTGGAAAGTGAATGTGCTTGATGAATAT
The DNA here is from genome assembly GCF_040206685.1 of Ascaphus truei. Classification (NCBI taxonomy): domain Eukaryota; kingdom Metazoa; phylum Chordata; class Amphibia; order Anura; family Ascaphidae; genus Ascaphus; species Ascaphus truei. Next base: position 52,905,821 of record NC_134493.1, on the reverse strand, counting down.
TGGGTGGAAGAACGTTTCCCAGGTAGGGAGAGAGATGAGTGAAAATGCTTTGACGGGAGTGTGCTGTAGAGGCAAAAGGTGCAAAAATGAGCCAACCTTGGCTTGAGCATAAGAGATGAGTAGGGGTGTGGGGGATAGATATGAGTTGAGATATATGGAGGTGCAGAGATTTGAAACAAAGGGGGAGAATGTTCTAGTTTTGTATGAAAATAAATAGGAAGCCAGCGCAAAGTTCTGGTCAGAAGCAGATACGAGTCTAGAAGAGCAGGACATGATTCTGGCAGCAGCATTTTGAAAGGGCTGTAGAGAGAGGTGTGAGGCTGGGAGGCCAGATAAAAGAATGTTACAGAAATCAATGTGGGAGAGAACGAGGGCATGCAGTAGTATGGCAGTGGAACATTGGAAGGGGCGTGTCTGAGCAATGTAGCAAAGGAAGAAGCAGGATTTAGTAACCGTTTGTGTGGGTAGACGAATGTAACCCCCTAAGCAGCGTACTTGGGATTTTGAGTGTATGGTGGTGTTATTGACTGTAATGGAGAAGGGAACAATGAGACCGGGTTTGGGAGGCAATATGAGAAGCTCTGTCCCGGCAAGCTTGAGGCGATGAAGGGCCATCCGGGCAGAGATTTCCGACAGGCATTCTGTAATTTTTGGCTAACCAGCAGGTGTAAGGTCAAGTATACAGTAGATAAATATAGTTCTGTGTCCTCAGCATAGAGATGTTGGGTGAATCCAAAGCATTCAATGAGGTCACCTAGCGAAATTGTATGTAGAGCGAGTAAGGGGCCTTGAGGTACACCTACAGCAAGTTCCATAGAGGTTGAGGAGTTGGCATAAGAGACATTGAAGGAACCATGAGCGAGGTGGGAGGAAAACCAGGAGAGAGCAGCGCCACGGACTCCAAGAGGGAAGAATGTGTAGGAGAAGGTGGTGGTCATGTGAGATCTGGTCTGCTACTAGTGTCTGTGATGTAAGATGGTGCATACCTGTGAGGTAACAGGACGGCTGAGCACTTCCGCGATGGTGTGTGGGGATTATCAGGACAGGTTTAAAGGGTACCTTTGTTCATGGTTGCAGCGCCTCCAGTCAGTGTGGATACTCTGGGATAGTAGGGTGGTCCAGACTGACACCTTTCTTTAGCCCAAGACAGTGAATCACACTTACATATGGTTCCATGGTATTTATTGCATTGGATAAGATCTTACAGCAGGTACATCCCTTTTCTTGCTTCCCCTTAGGTCACTTCAAGGCTTGAGGCCCATCCAAGTTTCCTCTTGCATCACCTTATGGGAGCAGGGCAGTTGTTGCTCACTCCACAGGGGGAGGAAAGAGACACACCCATTTTTCAGAGAGTTTATATACCCTGGGGTTGGGCTTGTAATCCTGTCCCATAACAGGGCAGGTCTGATACTGACAGGTGTCACACCTGCACATGTCACCCAGCCCCCAGGGTGACACTGGCTGTTGCCAGGCCCGCCCTTGGATGCACTTACTGCATCCAAGGCTGCAATATCAACCAGGCCCACAGAGGAATCAACCCTTCCAGTGCCTGACCATAGAAGGACTTATACTGTTAGGGACCAGAGGAAAAAGGTTGCGGCCGGAGGCTAGGCTACATACAGATGAGAGGGTTGGCAGTCAAGAGCAAGTGGGGGATGTGTGCAGGGGCCAGGCTTTGGAGCAATGTCTCCAACTGCCAAAAGGAGGAATAGGGACAGGAGGTGAGAGGAAGACTTGTAGGAGAATATGCTCTTAAGAGGAGAGGATGTAGGTGGCAGAAGTAAGGACAAGAAGCAGTGGAGTTTTTGTGAAAATAAGGGTATAGGGAAGGTATGTGTTGTGTCTGTGCTTAAAGAAAGAATATTATTGCGCAAATATGTTGCCCCAAACAGAAGGAAAATAGGGTTGAGCGTATTGGAAGATGGAATAGTCGGGAAAGCAGGTGTGATTGAGACGATAGCCCACCGAATGCTGCCCAGAGATGTCCTCATATAGATAAAGTTAATGCAGGATCCAGGCAGACTGAAGTCCACCTCCTGTATCACTCCAGCCACACTTGGTGTTCATATTTTACAGTGGATCTTATGTGGGATGCCTATCTCTGCTATGCTTTCCCAACGAAGTTCAAACTTATACTGGATCACATGACCTTCCATAAAACAGACCGAATTGCTAGTTTACAGGCTGGACAATTGGCTGGTGAAAAATTTAAGGTAAAGCGGACTAAACTCTAACATACTAAATAAACTGTTCAGGAAAGTGGGGATACATCAGCCCAGCGGGGTTAGCATGATTCAATTGAATTTTAATGTTTTACATTAAATTAAGGTTATCACTTTTTATACACCCTGTAAAATCCACAATAACCAAACTCAATTTGAGTACATTTCAATACATTTTAAAAAGTTAGGACACGGTTTAAAAAAAAAAAAATATATAAAAAATGCTAACGTTTCCAATTAAGAAAATAAGCGCAATAATTCCGTGCCCTTTTTTATTATAGAAACTTCTGTACCACATTTTGCTTCTGTGTCCGTCGCATAAAGGATAACTGCCTCTACTCAGTTGTAAGACAAGATTGTGGCTCGTTCTGGGTGTAAAAGATGAGTTTTCCACATTCTGGTCAGTTACAAAAGTGGTCAAGATATAGGCAAAAAATTGTCAATGGTGCTGCCTCGGAGGAACTAGAAGAAACTAAAACACCTCTTTTTTTTGTAATGTGACTGTCCAAAAATAAATAACGTCTGTCTGATTCTGAACCTGCTGTACCAAACCTTTATGGTTACTTTGACAATGTGACATGAAACAAATAAACACTATATTCCTTGTAAATTGTTTATTGGTACGAAAAGAACAGTAGAAATGAGCAGTTCTGGGTTTTGATGCAGCACAGTTATGTTTGATGAAAGGTTACACCCCCCCCCCCCCCCCCCGTCACACTCCTATGACTTATAACAAAGTTTAAAAATATGATACAGTATATGTTATGAGTTTGCTCAAGTTTAACAGCATTTCGGAGAACATTAAGCAATATTTTCAGCAGGTTCAGAGAACGTTACTTCACATCAAAAAGGAAAATGAGTGCGAGGTTTTATTTAGAAACTTGGAATGATGACAAATCTTCAAGAAAATACGCACGGAGAGAAAACCGTGCCGAGAAGTTCCTCTTAAAAAGAGTTACAAGTCCTTAAATGCATCTTTGTTCTGTTCCATCCACTGTTGGAACTTCTTGGCTTTGGGGTTGAGTTTGAGGGTGAGCTCGACGTCCCGGTCCGGCTTCATTCCGTAGAATCGGAACATGTCGGCCAGCTCCCCTGCTCCTGGGAAGCCCAGTTTCTGGTACACATCTGGAGACATCTGTGGATGAGACGGCATGGTAACAGCTTGGATCAGAATATCCTTAATATACAGAACTTTCACCAGCCACAAGGGAAAGGGATCTTTACAGTAAGTTAAGCAGTTGCAGTGTGGAATTCATTACCCATGGAGACTGTGATGGCAGATACAATAGATACCTTCAAAAAAAAGGTTGGACATCTTTTTAGAAAGGAAAGGTATACAGGGATATACCAAATAAGTAAACATGGGAAGGATGTTGATCAGGGAGTAATCTGATTGCCAATTCTTGAAGTCGGGAAGGAATTTATTTTTCCCCTTATGAGATATCATTAGATCAGCGGTGCGCAAACTGAGGGGCGCGACCCCCATGGAGGGTGCGAGACTGACTGCAGGGAGCGCGGGGTTTACAGAGGCCCGTGCGCTTCCCGAAGGCACTTAAATTAAGTGCCGGGGGAGCTGCAGGGCCTCTGTGAACCTAACTTACCTTGGCTCAGGCGGCTTCTCACACGCGACGCCATGGCAACGCGGCGTCACGTTGCTATGGCGTCATGACGCCTGGAGCGGGGGTGAGAGGGGGCACGGAGGTGAGGGGACTGCCGGCAGAAGGGCGCAGGGAAAAAAGTTTGCGCCCACCTGCATTAGATGATATTCCACTGGGGTTTTTGTTTCCCTTCCTCTGGATCAATATACTGTAAGTACGGATATAGGATAAAGTATCTGTCATCTAAATTTAGCATAGGTTGAACTTGATGGACGTACGTCTTCTTTCAACCTTGTCTATATAACTATGTAATTTAAACCGGGGGATCTCTGGTTCGGGAGCTATTGCTCTCACGTTTGCAGATCGTGAGCACGAACAGGAGCCAATCAACACAGCAACTGTTATCTTTGCTAAATAGTTTGCCAACAAAGAATGGCCCAGCGGCCTTATAGAAGGTTCTTTATATCTGGAGACTAAATAAATGTTTTGCACCCTGGTTTAAAAATGGTAGCATGTCTATGGAGACTTGGAGAATCTTGTGAATACATGGAGTTACGGTGGCAGTACTAGGAATAAATAATAATAATAATAAATAATGTGTGTGTGTGAGTTCCAATCTCAGACCAGCCCATGTGATATATAGCATCGTTTGCTGTCAAATCCCTGAATATGATACAGATGTTGGAAGGGAGATTTTCTGAAACAAAGCTCTCCTATAATAATAATTTTTTTATATACCGCTGACAGTGTGCTTTATGCTGTGCTAGAATTCTGTGCCTTGTGCTGAATAATAATAATATAATAATAATTGCATGTCCTTGTATAGCGCTGCTAGTTTTACGCTTAGCACTTTAAAGAGACATTTTGCAGGCACAGGGTCCTTGCCCCGTGGAGCTTACAATCTATGTTTTTGGTGCCTGAGGCACAGGAGTTTACAATCTAATTTTCCTGAGGCACAGGGACATAGTGACTTGGTTACAAGGAGAGCGGATAGGGATTTGAAGAGCATTCACCCACTTCAAAAGGCGGTGACATTACCACTTTGGCTACTCCTTCACCAGTGATGTTTCAGGATCCCTCGTGCTCACCTTTGCATCTTTGATGGTTTTCCCGCTACATTTAGACATGATCGCTGCATATTGCTCCACTGTTAACTTCTCCGTGCTGAGCCCGATGTTCTTTCCTGTGTATTGTGACGGGGACTTCAGGATGCTGACAACTATGTGACCTAGATCTGCCACCGACATCCCATCCAAGAGGACGTCACCCATGGGAATGGCTAGGAAGAGACATAAATCGATCAATGAGTGCTCCATTCCTCCCCTAGAATCGAAACCCACTGAACATTAGGAAAAGGAGCTCTCTGATTGGCCCTGGTTGTTGTCATGGATACACTAAGCCCATCCCTTCAATCAGCTATCAGTCCAGCTCTTTAGACTGTTCCATTTCAATTCATTGGGAAGCCCAGCTAACATTTCAAAAGTCTTTACTACCCCACCTTGCCCTTATTAGAAGACCAATAGAGATAACTAAAGGGGGAGAGAGGGCTTTGCCTGTGAAACTCTTGTTGAACTCGCAGTGATATCACACAGAAGGGAGCAGCCAGAGACAAACAAACCTCCCAAGTCTCAGCTCCCTATGTATACAAACCAACTTTAAAATATGATTTAAAAATACTTCAGTGTCAGATTTGGGTAAAAATAAGTCAAATCGCCCAGATGTGACACCTTAACACCCAACGCGTTTCGTGACTAACCACGGATCACTTGTTCAGGGGTTCTAGATTAGAAGTAACATGTGGTTAGTCACGTGTAGGATTAATCACATATACATAGCAGCAGAGAGACCGCTGAGTGCTGGAGAGCTCAGAGCTCAAGGAGGGTCGTATTTCCCCCTTCCCTCTCCATAGACTTCTAGTGGGATTGTTACCAACACTAAGGAATCGCACACAAGAGATTCCCAGTTTGTGTAACCAACTCTTATTTCTTTTTTAATCATTCCACTTTTGTTGTTTCTATAATTAAATCGACACCTGATTCACCCAGCCTTCTTCATTGCTCCAAGTGAGGGCACTCCAATCAGGGAGAAACTCCTGCAGAAGAGCTACCCAAGGGGAATACCATCTATAATCACACACTTTTATTAAGGACTCTCAATGTGCGTATCCATCTTTATTCACATCCATCCTACATTGAAGAACACAGAGGCTGTGCGATGCATAAGACTCAAGACAGGCAGAGTGTGAGTGTAAACTCTATACGAGTACCAGCAAACTGTGCTTTAACCTTTACCTGACCATTTCACACTATACGTTATGTTCTTCTTGTTCCCACATATCCTCTGGAACACCCAGCCCCCAAAAAAGCCTACACCAAATAATGTTCTGAATTGGGTTTCTGAGAGAACCCAGGTTCTTTAGACTGCAGGGCATTTTTTTGTTACTATCAAGACACATTTCTTCGGACATTTTAGTGGGATTGACCCCTTAAATATGTCACTGTAATTAGTGCACTTTGGTCCTAGCATGCACCCCTTTAATAGCAATGTTACATTTGGACCTGGTTCCTCTCACTATTAGTGATAATGATGGCCATTTAACATCCTCCATCCATACTGGCCTTTGGTTATTTCTTCTTGAATGCCTTACACAGGCACAGAAATCGCATCAGTCCTCCCCCCCAAGCCACCTACCCAGAGTGTACGTCTCGCCATCCTTCACCTTCTGGGGCTTGAAGAATGTCAGAAGGTTCTCGTAGTAGCTGGGGAGCCGGACGCTGGTCATGGGGACACCAATGGTTCGGAAGTATTCCTCCACCTCTCCTTTGCCGTCAAAGTGAAGCACCTCCAGCTTACCGTCCGTCAGCTTCTTCACGTTCTCCAAACCGCTGTACACCACGTGCTTCAGACCAAGACGCTTGGCCAGATCCGCAATGAGTTTGCCCTACGACACAGGAAAGTCTTTATCAGGAGGTATCTACACAGCCCGTTGGCAACTGAGTCCATGGGACTCCCTGACTATTACTTGTCTGCTTTCTCATACCAGTTCCACAATGCAGTGACCGAGCTCAAACTGATGAGTCCAAAAGAACGTAATACTTATATCTGACAAGGTCCCACAACTCAGTTCTTCTTTGTCCCAGGGTGAGCTGTACAAGCTGTTTAACGCAGCCAGCAATATATATACAGTGTATATATATTAATATACTATATACACATACATATACATATTGTAGCACTACCCATGAACATGTGAGGCTGCAAGTAAACCAGTGACATGAATTTTGGACGAACGTTTTTTAATTAGTAGAATTTAATAGTGATTAAGTACCTGTAATAATTTCTCGTCTTTAAAGTAAATTAGAAGACTTCTGGAGGTGGAAATGGGACAAACAAATGTGAGATGGGAGAGCATCATGCATTTCGGGGTGAAAATTTGGGGAATTAGACCATTTTCCTGGAAAATCCTTAGGAAGAGCTTTCTATCAATCTAAAACATGAGCGGGAGCGAAAAGCTTGTAGAAGATACAGTAGAAAGACGGACGGAGACAGTCTGTCATGGTATCTTTTGTGGTGTTTGGAGTGGGATTTAAAGACTGAAATAGAGCATCTCAGTAATGATCTTTTGTATAACTTGTTCTATTCTTGGTTTATGGCAACAGTGGGAATATCAGATGATATCGTATATAATATCAGCAACCTCCTCTGAATTAGTGTATTATCTGTGTGTGTGGATGCGGTGGGATTGCAGATATTTTCTCACACTGAGGACCTCCTCTGTGGACCCGTCATAGTTGGTGTTACCGGTGGGATTATACATCTCTTTGAAGCCCCTGACCTGAGCCCAGTCGTTACCTGTTTGATCTCCTTGTCTTTGTTGAAATATTCCCAGAAGTTGGTGACCACAAATGCCCCATAAGCTCCGCTCAGCACTGACTCCAGGCTTTTCTCATTATCCAGATCTGCAGGCACGACCTCGGCTCCGGCTTGTTGAAGCTTGAGCGCTGCTGCCTTCTTGGGATCCCGAGTCACGGCTCTGACAGCAAAGGTGGAGTCCTCCAGGAGAGCGGCTGCTACTGAGCCCCCTTGTGCTCCTGTGAGAGAGAGAGAGAGATCGGATGAGAGAGAGATGAGAGGGGGTGAGGAGAGAGAGAGATAATGGGAGAGAGACAATGGGAGAGTGATCGAATGAGAGAGAATAGGACAGAGAAAGAAAATACAGGAGAGAGAATTAGAGAGAAACGTGCAAGAGAGAGAGGGTGAAAGAATGAGAGAAAGAAAATACAAGAGAGAGAATGAGAGTGTGAGGGAATGGAGTGTGAGAGAAAGAGTGAGAGTGAGAGAGAGAGCATGAGATTGTGAGAGGGCGAATGAGAGCTTGAGCGAATGAAAATACAAGAGAGAATGAGTGTGACAGAGAGTGAGAGTGTGAAAGAGAATGAGAGAAAGAAAATACAAGAGAGAGGATGAGTATGACAGAGAGTGAGAGTGTGAAAGAGAATGAGAGAAAGAAAATACAAGAGAGAGGATGAGTGTGACAGAGAGTGAGAGTGTGAAAGAGAGAGGGAGAGAATGAGAGAGAGAAAATACAAGAGCTGGAGAATGAGTGTGACAGTGAGTGAGAGTGTGAAAGTGAGAGAGAATGAGAGAGAGAAAATACAAGAGCTGGAGAATGAGTGTGACAGTGAGTGAGAGTGTGAAAGTGAGAGAGAATGAGAGAGAGAAAATACAAGAGCTGGAGAATGAGTGTGACAGTGAGTGAGAGTGTGAAAGTGAGAGAGAGAAAATACAAGAGCTGGAGAATGAGTGTGACAGTGAGTGAGAGTGTGAAAGTGAGAGAGAATGAGAGAGAGAAAATACAAGAGCTGGAGAATGAGTGTGACAGTGAGTGAGAGTGTGAAAGTGAGAGAGAATGAGAGAGAGAAAATACAAGAGCTGGAGAATGAGTGTGAGAGACAGAGAAAGTGATGGAAGAGGAACGAGAGAGAGGATAGAAGACAACGGAATGAAAAATACATAGTATAAGGGATGCATTAAAAAAAAAAGGCTAGGAAAGGAAGCAAAGGAAATGATCGAGAGAGTATGCAGAATATTAAATATATATCAGCCACGGCACTACAACGTCACTACTGTCAGAGGGGAGATTAAGGGGAACAAAGTATCACATTCAGGAGCTTGCAATCTATGGAAACAGAAGGGACAGTATATTTGGCACCTGTCACTAGGCCCTGGAGGGGTTCTCCTTGTTTCTGGTATTACAGAAGCTGTCAGGTGGCTAGTGTGACCCGTTCAGTACCAGCGCATCAAGTCCCGGAGCATGCAGCCGCACGATACATTCACCGTAATCCCCTCCCCCCGAAGCAAAGTCTCCACCGCTGTGTGGGATTGGACATTTCATCTCACGTGTCACTGCGAGCAAATCTCTGCCGGCGTTTTGGCCGCCGAGGAACCCTTCGCCGCAGCCGCTCCGCTGCTGGACATTCAGCCGCTGGCCGATTTGCCAATAAGGTAAATTCATTTAAGGGTTCGTTTAGCGGTTAGGGTAGGGGGTGACGGATAGGGGTTTTAGGGTAAGGAGTTAGGTTTTAAGGAAGGGGATTAGGGTAAGGGGTAAAGGATTTTAAGGAAGGGGATTAGGGTAAGGGGTAAAGGTTTTTAAGGAAGGGGATTACGATAAAGGTTTTTAAGGTAGGGGTTTAGGATAAGGCGTTAAGGTTTATGGTAGGGGGTAACGTTGGCATTCTGGGTTAAGATTAAGTTTTTTTAGGGTCAGGGGTAAAATTAGGGATGTAACTTGGCGGAGACGCAGTCGGCGGAGAGATGTCTCTGTGGCGAGGTGAGTGGCGGCTAAATGCCGGCGGCGACCAAATCTCCTAGACTGCTCCTAAGCGCTCCATTCAGTATCCAAGGGGTTAATATACCTTTCCCCGGCTCAACATTGGTTAAACAGATGAAGTAATCGTAACACGCGTGAGGCCAGGAGAACGCGCGCGGGTAAGGAGTACACTAAAAGACACTTCGGCCCGCTAAGAAAACACCAGGAGGGGGGAAAGGTGCCGCAGAAACCGCCCTCCGCGCAGCGTTATGTGTCAGCGCCTGCAGTGATGTATGACCCGGCCGACATTCGCTTCGCCCGTTTCACTAGGACGCAAAACAATAATGCGCTTTGACACTAAAAGAAACCAGCACTCACTGACCAGGGGTTTCTTACCCACTGTGGGATTATGCTGCAATGTTTCTCCCTGCCGCCCTGCTAGTGTTACAATCCCTCCTCGCCCCCCTGCACACTGCTGATGGATGGTCCTACACGCTCCCCGCGTATCGCAGGCTGAGTCCCCGGGGGCCGCGGCTGCGCGATGCGCGACGGCCTTTGCCAAAAAGACGAGATTTTTGTCTTTTGGGGCGGCGGCCGAGCTGTGGCCACGCCTTGGCCACGGTTCAGCCAATGAGGGCGAACCAGCCGCGTGACGTCATGGCCACGCCCCCGCCCTCCTTTTCACCACAGACCACAGGTCGCGGCTGAAACTGGTGCACACGCCCCTGGGCGCTCCGACGCGCGCACGCAGTGACGGGGGCCGACGCCTGACTGTCCCTTTCATTCGTTGCCCTGTCTGTGTATTTGCTACCCCTTCAGCCCGTCGTTCTCTACCCCATCTGCCTGAGATTGCCATCTTGGTTTTTATATCTGTATTAAACTGCTTGTTAAATAACTTATGGTGTGTAAAAGAAAAGTGACACAACCCTCCTGCGCACAGCGCACAGCGAGTACAAATCTCACGCGTGAGCACATTCACACGTCTTAGGCATGTCTGCAACCCTGCCCTTCCCCATTATCTCGTGCTTCCACTGCAGCTAGGGATTCTGGGTAAAGACAGGCAAATGAGCACTCACCTTTTGCATCAAATCCATATTAACACGGATCCCTATAAGCGTAACGCCTGGCGCAGTACACGGCTTTCCAGCGCGGCCGGGGCTAATGAAGCGCAGAGCCGGTAACCCCGACTCACATTATAATTATTTGTTCCCGCGGCACAGGAACATCAGTCGTGTGCCCGTAGTCTATTTATTTTAATCACCATTACTTTAGCTATTATTATCATTAAAGATTACTTTGACTTAATTAACCGTTCAGTTCTGGGAGTAGGAGTGCTCTCAGTTGGGTTCCTTTTCTTCTCCGCTTATTGCAATTAACTTACCCGTCAGCACCCCTCCCTTCACCCCTCTGATTTATTTCCGCTGCAGCGGGGCATCGTCGTTGCTGTCACAGGCCTCCCCGCAGACAGGTATTCCTGCCCCGAGGGCTCCCGGCAATGCGAGGCGGGTTATGCCGGCTTTGCAACGTGAGGCAGGGATAGGCTCCAGCCACACATTCCTCGTTAGAACGGACAAGAAGCCAAAAGCGACGCGTGGCGAGTGCTCAATCGCAGCTGCAGTGGAAGCGCGGTGTGCTCGGAGATAATGGGGGCACGCCGTGAAACGGCGGACTCGCCGCGACATCCGGAGCTGATTAGCGCCTTTTTAAGTGTGTGTTTTTAGACTTGTTTTGCTGCTATTAAACTGTATATATACCCGACTTTGCGGCTCTGCCCATTTTCCTTGTCGGGATCACGGGACCAGACGTTAGACACTCGCCACCAGAGCGTCCGGTCCAATTGGGGGAGCGAATGAGAGGGGGGTTCCCATCTCTGACCCTAAAGACACTGTTGACGTGAAGCGGCTCACACACGGCCGAGTGAGTACATACTATATATTTATTTATTGCCACTTTCATGTATTACTGCTGTGAAGCGCTATGTACATTACTGGCGCTATATAAATAAAGACATGCAATACAATACAATGCTTTCCCACTTGTGTATACAGTATTACAGCTATTTCAACACACGTTTTGGGGGTTTTACCTCCACTAACACCGTTACCCATATATACTTTTGTATTTATCTCCACCTTTATATATCTCAACATTCATCTTGGATCACTTGCGCTGACTAGACACACCATATCCACACTGCCTTATGGGGATCAAGGGAGGGTCTTCTCCTGGTCAAGCAGCTGATAAGGGGCCAGTATTTATGATCTAATTTTCTATCATTGTTTATTTTGGTCCAATTACTCTTTAATCTGTTACTGGTATTGTTATCCGTGCGTACCATCTACAGGGAGCGCCCCGGTTACCTTGTACACAGATAATGGGGAATGGCAGCTTGCAGACCTGTGTGAGACTTGGGAAAGCTCCTGAAGTGGTATTTGTACGTGCTGTTAACCCCCTGGAATCTCTGTTAATCAGTATTGCCTGTGCCGAGGAAGAGAGAGAACTCTCGAAAGTGTGTCCTAAAAAATGGGGGGGGGGGGGGCTCAACTCCTCAAGCCTCCCAGCCCCTAACAGGTCAGGTTTTCAAGGTATCCCTGCTTCAGCACAGGTGCCTCAATCAGTCCCAGCTTCAGCACAGATGTCTCAATTAGTCCCTGCTTCAGCACAGGTGGCTCAATCAGTTCCAACTTCCGCAGCACAGGTGGCTCAATCACTCCCCCCCCCCCCCACCTCTTCTCTCTCCTGTTGGGGGGGCCTCACACTCCTTCCTCCGGCTCCCCCCTCCGGTTGGAAGTTGGATCTTTGCGCCGACAGGAGGGAGCGTGGGGCCCCCGAAGGTGCGGGGCCCAAGGTGGCTACTTTGCTCGCCTTGCCCTAAGGTCGGCCCTGCGTTATGTATATATGTGTGTGTATATATGTGTGTGTATATATGTGTGTGTATATATGTGTGTGTGTGTGTGTGTGTGTGTATATATGTGTGTGTGTGTGTGTGTGTGTGTGTGTGTGTGTGTATATGTATATGGAAAAAGAAAGAGACAGCGCGCTCTCCTACCGAAATATTGTACAGACAATTTAATAAAAAAGATAAAAATCCGCAAGCATTGCGCTCACAAACTGAGGTAAATAAGAAGCATGTCTGGGTGTAATACTCCAGCTCCGTCCCAGCTGTCCCGGCCCTCACAGGGTCCCTCGCGCTCCCATTCTCCGCCGCGATGTTTTGACCAAGGTCTGGACTTCCACATAACGCTCCGGCCACGGAGGAGCCCCATGTGAGTGCTGCCGACTGCCGGAGGACAAACCTTGGAGGCGTCCAAACACCGCGGCGGACAATTGGAGCACGAGGGGCCCTGTGAGAGCCGGGACAGCGGAGACGGAGCTTGAGTACAGACGTGTGTCTATATACACATCTTTGCTTTACAGGGCTACCTACAATGCATCTAATTGGTTAGTCATTCCCTATGCATGTCCCCAGAAAGTCCAACAATGCCCCCACGAGCTCCTAACCACAAAGGCGGTGATTAGGGACCATGTGAAATTGTGCCAGCAACACCATCCCTCTCTCTGCGGATCAACCCTTCGTCTCCCCGGCTGCCCTTTGACCCCTTCCTCTGTCGCCCGCTCACCTGTGGCTCCGAACACCACGATGACTTTCTTCCCGGCCATTGCAGATGAAGATGCTCAGGGATCACACACAGGCCTTCGGAGAGTCGAGGAACTGCAGTGTGGTCACAGGACGCCCTGGGAATAAACCAGACAGCAGAGAGGAGACAGCTTTTGTAACAGACAGCTGTGGGACTCCCTCCTCCCCCTCACCCTCACCCTGCCTGGGCGGAGGCCAGATCTGTCACCGTGACTCAGCACATTGGACAAACGAACCACACTCCCAAGTGTCCTAAGGCCAGATTGGAAGAGACCAGAAAATCAGCAATGGTATCACACGCCGTGGGCTGGCCGGCTCCCAGAAGAGTCAGGCGCCCTCACACCCCACATCTCAATGTCCAAGCTTGGGGGATTTACTGCTAATATAAGGCGCTGAAGTGTGATCATACGAGGGGGTTCGAAGTAGCACTGGCTGGTATATATACACACACCCAGAGTACCACTGCTTTTTATTTATCCAAGTCGCGAGCTCCGGAAGTCCGCCATCTTCCCTCTCCACAGCTCCTGCCCGCCTGCCCCATTGTTAAAGAAATGCAGTAGTTTCCCTGGGCAGCCATTTTTAAAGTCTCCACAAAATATAACTTGACATCAACATTTCTAGAATATGGAAAGCTTTAATGATTGCAACACGTGACCGGGATCAGAGAGTTGGGTGAACCTCTGTCCCAGAGTCAGCTCCTTGTGACCCCGGGGCGAATCCTTTTATCACCATGCCTCAGGCACCAAAATTAGATGGTAAGCTCCATGGGGCAGGAACTCACTGTGCCTGAAAACTCTGATGTACAGCAATAGCTGATCAAACAGAAGCAAGAGAGAGGCTACCAAAAGTAACTCAGCTGTGTACTGTACAGTGTGTCGCTAGCGACACGGAGAGTTTATTAGAGCAGAGCGCTGAACTCCAGTATCCTGGGCACCTGCAGGCTTGTGGCTTATGGCTTGATTCATTTCACCTTTATCCCATAACTGAAGAACCTGCAGATATTTATAGGGTTACGCAGAACTCAATGGATCCCAATAGAGTATCGCAGTCAGGCTTGTAAGTCCCATCTTCTGCTCTCCAAAACCTCATAAGATTCTCTAACCCCAAAAGATTGTACCGAGCCCTATAAGATTGGATACAGCCTTTCAAGATGGGCTCTGTACAATTATGGAATTCATTAGAGCAGTAGTTCCCAACTCCAGTTCTAAAGACCGCCCAACTGATCAGGTTTTAAGGATATCCCTGCTTCAGCACAGGTGGCTCAATCAGTGGCTCCAGTCATAATGAGTGAGCCACTAATTGAGCCACCTGTGCCGAAGCAGGGATATCCTGAAAACCTAACCTGTTGGTGGCCCTTGAGGACTGGAGTTTGCCATCCCTGCCCCATAGGATTTAACAGAACTCAATAAGGTCTATAACATTGTATGCACATGTAAGCCCCCTCCTAAAGGTTTACTAGAGGCTTGGAGTGTATCAGGCGCCACCCTGTGTGGCCATGGGATCATGATGTCACGGAGAGTATATAGAGAAGGGGAAAAAAATCGGGAAGGTCAGGTTCCCGGAGGAGAAGAGGAGAGGAGCTTCGGGGAGAGTAGATAGGGAAGTTCATGAAGTAATAACCCAGACCAAGCCCCCCTGCTTTATTGTGTTATAGATAGGGACGGGATCCCCGAAGAATAATGGAGCTCTGAATAGCTAAGGGATAGGAAAACGTCACGTCACAGAGGGCCTCATTTATTCGTGTCCCCAAGCACAGGGACCGCTCATACACTCATTGACAATGTTGTACTGTATTTTTATGGCAGGTATACATGAATAGGGGGCTTCCATTGGTGCCCACTCTTGACACTCGACTGGACGTACATTAGCTTAAGTTGCCCTTATAGTAATTGCGACGGCGACTGCCACGTCGCACAGCGCCGCCGCAAGTAAATGCAGTCTGTCAGGATGTCGGCGGATAAGCGCTAACTTCGGATCTGCATTAATATTCCTCACCAGTCTGTATGGAAGTGGCAATTCCCAAACAGGCCAAAGGTATCGGGACACGTGAGAAGGACCAACCAGGACTCCAGTATGGGTCTAGTGTAATCGGGGTAATACCTATGAGGATCCCGAAGCAACAAAGTGGGCCCGGGTCCCACACGTGATTAGAGCAACTAAGGCTGCGCTTATACTGTGGGCCACGGAGACGCGACCGCGTGCCATCAACCGTCGCAATAGCGATTCCTGCACGCTGGTGCAGGAGACAAGACGGTGACTGGGGGGCGTGGCAGAGGCGTGGCCGTGAGCGGTTCGCCCTCATTGGCTGAACCGCTCACGTGCCGATCGACCGACAAAGTAAATATCCTTTGATTACCGGCGATCGCGTCCGCTCCGTCGCTCTGCAGCACCGTAGCGGTTGCGCCCACTATGGGCACCCACGACAGACTGCATTTACTTGCGGCGGCGCTGTGCGACGTGGCAGTCGCCGTCGCAATTACTATAAGGGCAACCTAAGCCAATGTACCTCCAGTCGAGTGTCAAGAGTGGGCACCAATGGAAGCCCCCTATTCATGTATACCTGCCATAAAAATACAGTACAACGTTGTCAATGAGTGTATGAGCGGTCCCTGTGCTTGGGGACACGAATAAATGACAGTTCTGCTTTAAAAGTTCTGGCGCGCATTATTATACATCCTGGCTACCTCGTCCCCCAGCCGCCTGAATCCCGCCACCTGATTCACGGTAACCCATGCTGAGTAGCCAAACGATGTGGACACCCGAGGAGCCGGCTACATACACTATTTCATTTAAAAAGGACTATTGTTAACGAGTCTACACTCTTCTAGGAGAGAGCGTGACAAGGCTTTTTTAAACGACACCCATTGAAAGTTGTATTTCAACAGAATGTCGCGGGTTACACATAGAAGAGATGATACACAGGGGATATCCCGAACGTCACACCTGTGAGCCTGTGACTTGTATATGTGACAAGGGTTAACACACACAGCAATCTCGCTGATACATCCGGCGCCTCGCAAGGTCCCCCAAATGGATATTATCTCCCCCCAAAATCAGTCACATTTGCCACAAACGGCACACGTGTGAGCACGTGAAATATGGGGCAAGGGTTTACACAGGGTTTATAGTCTAAAACCTTGTTTGTTGAAACACACTTTACACATACTTTCTGGGTGTGTCAACCATCAATCATCAATCATCAATCAGCCCCTGTTACAACAGTTTTACGACTGAAGAAAAACAAAAACCTTAACTTTTTTTTTGTTTCAATCTTTTTTAATTGCAGTTTTTTGAGACATACACAAATTATACTTTACCAAGGGAAAGTCAGAGTGAAACCGATACAACAGGTACAGGAAATATTGGTATAACAACAATGTTCACATTTAAGACATAGAATCAATATATGAGTGGAGTATTTCCAGGTCTATTGGTTGTTTTCATAGAATTCCCTTTGTGACCTGTAGTCTCTGGTGTGATTACAAAGTGGATAGAGAAGATAAGATGGAAGAAGGAAAGAGTGGAATATCAGGGGTGGAAGGAATGGGGAGGGGTGGAAGGAATGGGGAGGGGTGGAAGGAATGGGGAGACGTGGGTTGGGAGGGGAACTTAATAGGGTGAGTGGTTCTGGGACCTTACCTCCTCCTAACTTTGGAGCCAAGGCTCCCATATTTTATAGAACCCCTCAGTAGTTTGGTTTAGGTGGGCAGTCAACTTTTCCATGTACTTGACTTCGTTTATCCTTTTGTACACTGTTTCTTTGGATGGGGTGTTAGTTTTTCTCCAAGCCGCAGCAATGGAGCATCTCGCCACGGTGAGGATGAAAGATATTAATTTCTTCATAGGGGATGGGATATCCATTACTGGTTTGGCCAGCACAAAGATCGGCGGGTCCAGGGGGACCCTTAGTTCCGTAAACTCCAGGATTATATTCTGGATCATGACCCAGAAGTTCTGCACCGCTGGGCATGTCCACCATATGTGAGCCATATCTCCCCTAAAAACCTTTACTTTTTCATTTTAAACTTTGCCTCAATATAAAAAAAAGCCTTTATAACTTTGTTTCTATAATACTTAGACAAACGCCATCTTCACTGTTGCGTCTGTGTACGTAATATGCGCACCTGGATCTAAAACATGACACCTTAACTCCTACTTTTGCATGAGAACAGATGTCTGCCCTTTGCAACTTCTAATCATGAAGTATATGGCATCATTTGATCTGTCTCATTGCAACGGTTCAAATATCTATGAGCAGGGCGTAGCCCCCGGGCAAAAAAAAGTTCAGTGCCCCATTAAAATGTATATGGACTGTAATGTTTTTCTCCCTCCCCCCATCCTCTCTCATCTCTCCCCATCCCTCCTCCTCATCATCATCCCACATCATCTACCCCCTCCTACCAATACATAATAAATACACTCCCCCCTCCCCAATACATAATAAATACACTCCCCCCTCCCCAATACATAATAAATACACTCCCCCCTCCCCAATACATAATAAATAAACCGACTTAGCTTGGTCTCAGGCCGGGACCCGGTGGTTGCTGGCGGGCCGGCGGCCGCACAAAGCAGTTGCCGCCGGGTCCAGCTTTCCTCTGCTGCAGGCTTCTCTCCCTCACACTCTGTCCCACACTGAGCTTCCGACGTCAGAGCTGACACTCTACACGTTAACTTAAAACCCCTATAACTCTCTTCACCTTATACCTGGTGAGAGAGGTACGGAACCCCTCACTGGGTTCTGGGATTTGGCAATACTCCGGGACCTATTATTTAACCCAGTTGCCTGCCCAGTCTTACTGCCCTGGTTTGTGCTGAAGCAGGAAGATTTGGCGGTGAGCTGCAAACTGCTTTCTAGGGAGGATTTTATCCGGTGGTCTGTGTTCCTCATGTCTTCAGGAGTCTGGGGAGATTCCTGAGTGCATGTTTCAGGGTAACCCGCAACATTGGCCCCCTTCTACCCAAACACACCCTGACAACATTTTAACGTAAAATCATCCCCGAAACTCACGCCTTGCACATCTCCGCTGGTTAGCACTCCTGGAACCGTAAAAACTCACACATATCTTTATTACACATGCAGTTAGAGGCCACAATTGGGCTGAACAGCTGACACTCACAATTCCCCAATATGGCTCAGGGGCACCCAGGTGGGCCAGATACCTTTATTAATGGCCTGTGTACCCCTTCACCTTCACAGTCAGTGCGTTCTGGCGCGTGCCAGTGTGGGACAGAGTGAGAGAGAGAAACCTGCAGCAGGGAAGAGGTGTCACCCCATCGGCCTCAGTATACCAGGGGGAGAGTGGGCCCCCCAAGAGTGCGGGCCCCCAGGCTGTTGCTATGCCCCTGTCTATGAGTTCTTCTAGCAAATCGCTGCCAGACCCAGGATATTTCACATCTAGTAAACTTACACACTTTTGGACTGTCGTCCTGGCCACCGCCCCTATGATATTTCGCACAACACAAAGGCCTCCTTTTCAAGTTGCATTTAAAAGGTTTCCGTTTATTCGCCTCAGTTGGGGAAGAGATGCGACCGCCATATTTCAATCCCCCCACTTGCAAACCCAGGAGTTGAATCCAGATACCCCCAGTCCTAAAAATCAGGCCTGATCAGTGGTTTGACAGGCCGTAAAAACGATTCTTTTATTAAGACAATTTGCAAGTTAACATTAACCTTCTGTGTGCCAGATTGATTAAAATAATGAACACTTCCTGCCATTTCCATTAGAGACGATATGCTGTCATTCTGCTGTGTGGATAATGCACTCGCGCTAAGGACAGCACTTCTCTGCCTGCTTCCAGCTCCTGTAAGTCCATGTGATTCTCTACAATACATCCATTTATCAGTGACAGAGAAGCCAGTGTGGGCTCCCTCAGGGAGAAGTGGTTTGAAGCCAGCTCTCTACTAATTAACTCTAACGAGCCAGTGTAACGAGGAAGAACAGTACAAGGATGTTTTGCTGTTAGCCGGAGGCCCTGTCATGAAAGTCCCCCCCCCCCCCCCAAAAGTGTTGCAATGGAAATATAAGAGTTTTGCTTTACATAGATGACCTTACTAATTTCTCCAAGGGCAACTGGCAATTCGTACTTTTTTTTGGTTCACTTGGGCGCAAGAACTTTTATAGCAGAAATGTTATTATATCACTCTGTGTATTATTACATTGCTCTGCGTGTTATTATATCACTCTGTGTATTATTACATCGCTCTGCGTGTTATTATATCACTCTGTGTATTATTACATCGCTCTGCGTGTTATTATATCACTCTGCATCTTATTACATCGCTCTGCGTGTTATTATATCACTCTGCGTGTTATATCGCTCTGCATGTTATTATATCGCTCTGCGTGTTATATCGCTCTGCATGTTATTATATCACTCTGCGTGTTATTATATCACTCTGTGTATTATTACATCGCTCTGCGTGTTATTATATCACTCTGCATCTTATTACATCGCTCTGCGTGTTATTATATCACTCTGCGTGTTATATCGCTCTGCATGTTATTATATCACTCTGCGTGTTATATCGCTCTGCATGTTATTATATCACTCTGCGTGTTATTATATCGCTCTGCGTGTTATTACATCGCTCTGCGTGTTATTATATCACTCTGCGTGTTATTATATCGCTCTGCGTGTTATTACATCGCTCTGCGTGTTATTATATCGCTCTGTTATTATATCACTCTGCGTGTTATTATATCGCTCTGCATGTTATTATATCACTCTGCGTGTTATATCGCTCTGCATGTTATTATATCACTCTGCGTGTTATTATATCGCTCTGCATGTTATTATATCACTCTGAGTGTTATATCGCTCTGCATGTTATTATATCGCTCTGCGTGTTATTATATCACTCTGCATGTTATTATATCGCTCTGCGTGTTATTATATCACTCTGCGTGTTATTATATCGCTCTGCGTGTTATTATATAACTGTGTGTTATTATAGCTCTCTGCATGTTATTATATAGCTCTGCATGTTATTATATCGCTCTGCGTGTTATTATATCACTCTGCATGTTATTATATCGCTCTGCGTGTTATTATATCACTCTGCGTGTTATTATATCGCTCTGCGTGTTATTATATAACTGTGTGTTATTATAGCTCTCTGCATGTTATTATATAGCTCTGCATGTTATTATATCGCTCTGCGTGTTATATTACTTTGCATGTTATTACATCGCTCTGTGTGCTATTATATCACTGCATGTTATTACTTTGCTCTGCGTGTTA
>NC_134493.1:52752807-52880307 GCF_040206685.1 Ascaphus truei | reverse complement strand
CGTGTGTGTCGACGTGTGTGTATACGTGTGCCTACGTGTGTGTGTACGTGTGTATACGTGTGTGTACGTGTGTGTACGTGTGTAGGGCAGGGAGGGTGGGGGCTAAGGGCAGGGAGGGTGTGAGCGAAGGGCAGGGAGGGCGGGGGCGAAGGGCAGGGAGGGCGGGGGCGAAGGGCAGGGAGCGAAGGGCAGGGCCGGGGGGGGGGGCGAAGGGCAGGGCCGGGGGGGGGGGCGAAGGGCAGGGCCGGGGGCGAAGGGCAGGGCCGGGGGGGGGGGGCGAAGGGCAGGGCCGGGGGGGGGGGCGAAGGGCAGGGCCGGGGGGGAAGGGCAGGGCTGGGGGGGGGGGGGGCGAAGGGCAGGGCCAGGGGGGGGGCGAAGGGCAGGGCCGGGGGGGGGCGAAGGGCATGGCCGGGGGGGGGCCGAAGGGCATGGCCGGGGGGGGGGCGAAGGGCATGGCCGGGGGGGGCGAAGGGCATGGCCGGGGGGGGGGGGGGGTGAAGGGCAGGGCCGGGGGGGGTGAAGGGCAGGGCCGGGGGGGGTGAAGGGCAGGGCCGGGGGGGGGGGGGGGTGAAGGGCAGGGCCGGGGGGGGGGAGGTGAAAGGCAGGGCCGGGGGGGAAGGTGAAGGGCAGGGCCGGGGGGGGGGGGGGGTGAAGGAGAGAGAGAGAGAGAGAGAGAGAGAGAGAGAGTTGTGCTGCTGTATGTGTAGCAGCAGTTTGTGTGTGTGTAGAGCTGATGTCTGTGTGTATAGAGCTACTGTGTGTGTGTGTGTGTGTGTCAGTAGCACTGTTTATGGGTGTAGCATGTGTGTGTAGCAGCAGAGTTTGTGTGTGTGTGTCAGCCGTTAAGGAGGGTAGAGAGAGAGTGAGTGTGGGTGTGTGTGTGGGTGTGTTTGGCCCGCCCGTCACTCCGCCTCAGGCCTATGAGAGGTGTGCCTCCACCTCAGGCCAATGAGAGGTGTGCGGGGGCGGCCCAAGGGACCAATGAGATTTCCCCTAGGGACACCGGACATCCAGGCAGGCAGGCAGGCAGGCATACAGTGCTTTCACTAATATAGTATAAGATAATTCCTCGCAGAAAACGGAGCACAGCAATTGCAAAATAAGGGGGCTATATACCGATGAATGAATAAAAATCCTTTATTCCATGGTAGACATCATGGCACGGGATGTATAAAACCTCTTACGCGTTTCGGGCCGTCGCCCTTTGTCAAAGAGAATGTTTTATATGTGTATATATACAGTATATCAACGTGTCTGTGTGTGTTAGTGAATTAGTGCAGTGGTTAAAGAGCATCGGGTGTCAGCAGCTAGAAATGGCGGAGGAACCGTTAACACCTTCCCTGCCAGGGGCCAGCAATAAATCGTTGTGTGTTATTATACCGCTCTGCGTGTTATTAGATCGCTCTGCGTTATTATACCACTCTGCATGATATTATTAATAATAATAATAATAACATGTTCTTGTATAGCGCTGCTAGTTTTATGTAGCGCTTTACACAGACATTTTATTAGATCGCTATGCTTGTTATTATACCGCTCTGTGTGTTATTAGATCGCTGTGCATGTTATTATACCGCTCTGTGTGTTATTAGATCGCTGTGCATGTTATTAGATCGCTCTGCGTGTTATTATACCGCTCTGTGTGTTATTAGATCGCTCTGCATGTTATTATGTCGCTCTGTGTGTTATTACATCACTCTGCTTGTTATTATATCGATTTGCGTGTTATTATATCGCTTTGTGTGTTATTATATCCCTCTGCGTATTATTATATCCCTCTGCAATTATTATTATGACATTACTCTACATGGTATTATTATTATGACATTACTCAGTCTACATGGTATTATTAGTATTATGACATTGCTCTGCATGGTATTATTATTATTATTATTATGACATTACTCTGCATGGTATTATTATGACATTACTCTGCATGGTATTATTATTATTATTACATTACTCTGCATGGTATTATTATTATGACATTACTCTGCATGGTATTATTATTATTATGACAATACTCTGCATGGTATTATTATGACATTACGCTGCATGGTATTATGACATTGCTCTGCATGGTATTATTATGATTATGACATTACTCTGCATGGAATTATTATTATTATTACATTACTCTGCATGGTATTATTATTATTACATTACTTTGCACTGTGTTATTATTATGACATTACTCTGCATGGTATTATTATTATTATGACATTACTCTGCATGTTATTATTATTATTATTACATTACTTTGCACGGTGTTATTATTATGACATTACTCTGCATGGTATTATTATGACATTACTCTGCATGGTATTATATTGCTCTCTGTTGTAATACACTGTAAGCCTTTATAGTTCCCTTGTGCTGCCTGTTGCTATGGAAATAGGAACTTCCTGTTTTCTTTCCTCTGTGAGCGAAACGAGGCTTGGCCCGCACGGGGGCTCACTAACCGAACCTGGACGTCACTTCCGGGCGAGAGATTGGACGGACTGGAGCACGCAGTGTGGAGATCTGTGCTGTCTCATAGGAAGAATTCTACTTCCGCTTCCGGTACAGATTTATTCCATATCAGCCTGACCTCAGTAACTAGGTAATTTTTCTCAAAGTGTCTATAACATGGAGCGGTCTGCATTATATTATAATATTCTCATTATTCTGTGTATTGTGATCATACGGTTCTGTTATTTATCATTATTATAGGGGCAGGATTAGACAGTCCTGTTACTTATAATAATTATTATTATTATAGGGGCAGGATCAGACAGTCCTGTTACTTATAATAATAATAATAATAATTATTATTATTATTATTATAGGGGCAGGATCAGACAGTCCTGTTACTTATAATAATTATTATTATTATAGGGGCAGGATCAGACAGTCCTGTTATTTATTATTATTATTATTATTATTATTATTATTATTATAGGGGCAAAATAAGACTGTCCTGTTATATATAATTTATTATTATAGGGGCAGGATCAGACAGTCCTGTTATTTATAATTATTATTATTATTATAAGGGCAGGATCAGACAGTCCTGTTATTTTTTATTATTATTATTATTGGGGCAGGATAAGACAGTTGTTATTTATAATTATTATTATAGGGGCAGGATCAGACAGTCCTGTTATTTATAGTAATAATAATTATTATAGGAGCAGGGTTCAGACAGGCCTGTTATTTATCATTATTATTATTATAGGGGCAGGATCAGACTGTCCTGTTATTTATCATTATTATTATTATTTTAAGGGCAGGATCAGACAGTCCTGTAATATTATTATCGGGGTAGCATTAGACCGTCCTGTTAATTATATGTATTAATATTATTACAGGATTAGATTCTAATTATCATTACTATTATTCCAGCCAACCCTATTGTTATAGGTATCTGAGCCTGCCCCTGATAACCTGGCATCAGAAGACCACCCTAGGTGAACAAGTCCTGTTCTGAAGACATTACAAACAGCCCCCCTTTATTGTACAGCTCATGTATGATTGCTGACATTGGCCACCGTGCTCGTAAATCTGAAGCCCGGCTACCTGCCGACATGAACAAAAGCCCCGTGGTTAATGTGTGAGCCCAGCACTGATTAGCACTGCCTTGTGTATATTGAGCTCTGTTTATTTGCATCAGCTGTTGGTCACCTGTTCTCCGGGCTCATGTGACATTTAGCACAAAGGAATGGAGCAATCTAGAGTGTGACGGCTGTGTGTGTGAGAGGGGACAGGGGCGGGCGAGAGGAGCAGGCTGTCACAGTGTGTGTGTGAGAGGAGCAGGCTGTCACAGTGTGCTGTGTGAGAGGAGCAGGCTGTCACAGTGTGCTGTGTGAGAGGAGCAGGCTGTCACAGTGTGCTGTGTGAACAAGGATTTGTGCCTCGCACTTTAGCTCTTGTGTGAAGAATGGCGAGGTGTGGTTTACCATGATCTGGATAATGTTCTAGAGCAGGAGTGGCCTACTTCAGTCCTCAAGGGCCACCAACAGCTCAGGTTTTCAGGATATCCCTGCTTCAGCATAGGGGGTGCAGTTATAATGATTGGGCCACCTGTGCTGAAGCAGGGATATCCTGGAAACCTAACCTGCTAGTGGCCCTTGAGGACTGGAGTTGGTCACCCCTGTTCTAGAGTGATATAGGAAGTCTTAGTCTTCTGCTGTTCTAACCTGATCTGGACTGTGTTCTAGAGCGGCATAGGAAGTATTTTTTTTTCTGCTGTTCTAAGCTGTCGTCTTTTCCTTGTGGACACGCGTGTAGAGCGAGCGCCATGTCCACAGACGTAACTTCCGGGTTGGATGGGGACGAGAAGAGCAGAAACGGTCCATACAGTGCGGTTCTACGAGGAGAGGAGGACGGACTCTGTAGGTGAGTGCTCAACAGAGGTTGCAGTAGTTTTATTTGCCCCTATGGAGTAAAATGACTCCTGTACACATTTTGAAGGAGTATTTTCATTCCACGAGGAGTATGGTGTTTTATTGCCGGCCCTGCCTCCGATGCGGATTGGTCCAGCCCGGTAGAAGCAGAGCTGGCAACCTCCGCCCCCTGAAGTCTCTCCCCGCAGTGCCTTGCAAAGCATTGTGGGGTGTGGCTGCGGTGAGCAGAGTAGTAATTGACCGTTCTGCCTTGGTGGTGGGGGGGAAGAGGACCGCTCATGCACGCCCATGCACGCCACCACTATCGGAGGCAGGACGCTCCGTCACCGCTCTGCTCCTTGAAGCCGCTGCGCAGAATGCTTTGCAAAGCGTTTGTGTTGTTCGATGCCACTCTGGAGAGCAGAGCGGTGACTCCCCTGGGCCTCCATTGGCGGTGTGTCCTTTTCCCACGGCGTGGTGGCCTCCTGCGTTCATACGCACAAGGCCATTTGGAATGAGTTCCAGGGGACGTTTCCCTCCCTGTCTAGGTGTGAACACCACCTCCGGTGCCGAGTATCACGCGGCAGGACAGGCTGCTGCTCGTTCTCAATGAGGCCCCAGAGCTGGTGGGGGGGTGGGCTGTCATTGGTGACGGAGCGATCGCGTGATCACGAGTGCGCGGCCCCCTCCGACACGTAAAGGGTTATAGGGTCAGTCCTTCCCAGGACCAAAATGACCAATGGTAGTGAGATGTTGAGTCTTGGGAGGGGTGTGATTGCCTCTGGCTGCTCCCTTCCGTCTGATATCACTGTGTTCAACAGGAGATTGAAAAGGCAAAACCCCTCTCTCCCACTCCCCTCACGAAAAGAGTATTCTTACTTTCCAAAGAAGGTATTACAAGCTTTAAGCATGAAGTATATTACAAGTGTTTAAAGCAGCAATACAGCTAGGCATTTAACATTTTATTATTATATATATATATGTGTATGTGTATATATATATATATATATATATATTACAGGATTGAAGCAGGGGGTCTCCGGAGCTGAACCCCGTTAATTTCCGCTCTGGGTACCACCTGCTTCCCGAGATACAGTCCTCCGTAGGGGGCGCCGGTATCTCTGCTGAGTTTAAAGCCCCTGGTCACTCGGGGCAATAGGAAGCTGCCCGAGATAACGTCCTGGCTTCCTTTTGGCCCGCGGGACATTTAAATGCCGCCGTTAGACTAGACACACGTGTCTCTGCCTGCATAGATACCGGCACCGCTATGGAGGTAAGACAAACGGATAAGTATTTAACTTTATCTTTTTGTCATATTGGATGTAGAATTGGGTATCTTTGTCTTTTGTTGTATACCTTTGGTCACACCCAGCAGCACTCCTTTTGACACAAATATAGATGATGTGGTGGGTGTTGGGTTAGAGGTTGCAGAGATTGTGTATGTTTAGTAATTTTATAACCAGTTGTATCACCTTACGTTTTGTTTTTCTCCTTGATTTCCCAGTTATACACACTTGCACACACTTGATTAGTTTCTGTACCTTTTTGCTACGTCCTTTTTTTCCTGCATTTTATTTTGTACTTATTACGATCTCTCTTTCCCCTCTCCAGCCCAGATTTTATTTTTAAAATGCAATGTTCAGGACATAGAAGCGTGTGAAATATTAGGTGCCCGGGAGGTAAAAATGGCGCCCAGTGCCGTGTAACGGTTACCATGGTAACTTCTGATGCTAGAGATGAAGAAAATCATGGTTTTTAACCATAAAAAATAGGGTAGCACATGCTGAGCGAGCAAAATACTAACATTAGATGAATTACATTTATGTAGGCTTCTAGGGAGATTGCTTGAAACCATGTAAAGGACGAGTTAGAAATATATATACACCAGTATAACCACCCAGAAATCAGTCCTTGGTTTCCGGGTAACAAATCTCAGCAAGTCGTCTTCGTTATAAATTGGTTAATTAAGTGGTAATTGGTCACGTTGGACTCCTGGCCTGTTGGGGAGCCGTGGTTTCCCAGGCTGCACACCCTGGCGGTGTCCCACGTTGTGTTGTGGGAAGACGCGCTGGTCCGTGTCCAGGGACGAGGGTTTGGAGTTTGGCGGTTAGGCCCAGAGACCCCGCTCGCTCAGCCTCTCGCACCTCCGCAGGCCCACAGACCTGTCCGAGCTGCTGAAGGAAGGAACGAAGGAGTCGCACGAGCAGGCGGAAAGCACCAAGTTCGTGAAGGATTTCCTGAAGGGTCGGATCAAAAGGGAACTGTTTAAGGTCAGTGAAAATATATTCTCTACGGCGCTGCGTAGGAACCGTCTCTCGTACTCTGGATCGATCACCTCCGGAGGCTTTACCCCACTCTTAAAGTGCTGGACAGGAAAAGGACGGCGACGGCGAGCAGCTCGGAGGAGAAGTAATTGAGTCAGACACCAGTGAGCTTAGTCAAAAACTCTCCTGTTTAATAATAGTTTACAGTCAGGTTACATAGCATGCGAGCGTAGAAAAAACACATACAGTGAGAAACTTACTTCCCTTTTCTTCCCTGTCTGTTTATCTCAAAAGTGACAGCTGGAAAGTTTACGATTTGGGAAGTAGTCTGGGTGCTAGATTTTGGGGCTGTAAAGGAAGCGTCATTCTTCTTGTTGTTTAGGACATTTCATTGTCTAAGACATTTCTTAAATTCAGGCTCAGCATGGCTGGTGAAACTTCCTGTTTCTACATTGTGAAATAAGTCTGTACAAACAGAGTTCAGTAGTTTGGCCACCATTAAGTGGGTAAAAGGTCAATCTGACATCTGACTCAAAAGCACAATGGCATACTGGCATTATTTAGTTCCTGAGATTTAAGTGTTAGTAAAAATGGTTATATAGCAGTCAAAATGGAGTCCCCCCTTGATACACACATTATCAGTCAGTCTCCCGAGTGCCTCCGCGAGGATGTGTCTGTATGAGGGTGTCACGTTGACGAAGGCTGCAGAGCTGGCCACGTGTTTTCCCACGGTTATCACAGCCACTAGTGCAGGGCGTGGGCCAACTCCAGTCCTCAAGGGCCACCAACCGGTCATGTTTTAAGGATATCCCTGCTTCAGCTCAGGTGTTGAAGCAGGAATATTCTTAAAACATGACCTGTTTAGCGGCCCTTGAGGACTGGGGTTGGCCCACCCCTGCTAGCTTTTCATTCCAGCCTGCCGATGTCACTGCCCTCATTTGGGATGGGAAGGGGGGGAGGGGAGCCAATAAGCTGTGAGGCAAGCAAGGGATTCTGGGAGAGGTAATGGCAGCCACAGAGTCTCCCTGATACAGTGGCCAATCCTCAAAACGACAATTGTTAGTAGTAGATGTTGAGATACTTGTATACATTTGTGGGTGGTGTTTCTAATTGGCCACTGGGGTATTTGCATGCGGGAAATGGCGCCTCTGGCTCTGTTTGCCTTGTTGTCCGCACAAAGCAAATAATATGTATCTGATAAGTCTATTTGTACACTGACAGCACTGTGCGCAGGATTTTAAAGGCACAGAGCATGCAATCTGTTTGCACGGGGAGATAGTGACATAGTAAGTAGGTGACACTGGGATTTCAACGGCAGACAGATCTGCAGCATAAGGCCGCGCTTATAGTGCACGCGACGGCAACACGACGCGTGACATCACCCGTCGCCGCTAGCGAAAGTTGTAATTCGCATTGCGGCGACGTCGCGGGCTACCAGGTCATTGGTTCAGAGGCTGTCGCATGTGGCGACAGCCTCTAAAAAATCAAATTTGACCGGCTTCCAAATTTCGCGCCGCTCCCGTCACTCCGTCACGTCGCACTTACTATAAGCGCACGTGACGGCGGCAATACTTTTGTTTTCGGGCGTCGTGACGGAGCCGGCACTATAAGCGCAGCCTTAGGCTGATCAATACAGTAAGGCAGGGGTGCACAAACTAGGGGGCACTAGATTTCCTGGGTGGGGCGCAGCAGTTAGAGGTCCCACACTCCCCCCCCCCACATCCCCCAAGGCATTTACATTAAATGCCGGGTGACCGCGCGACACCTCAATAATACACTTACCTTCCAGCAACGCGTCGTTAAGGTACCATGGTTACCATGGCAATGTGCGTCATTTGACGCCGGGGTCGAACACGGAGGGGGCGCAAGGCACCGAGGAGAGCAGACGGGAGCGCACGGGGGGAATAGTTTGCGCACCCCTGCAGTACGTGGATTCACACAAGCTTGAAATATGGCCAAATATGAAATAAAGCCAAGGATCTACTAGGACAGTCAGTCCTCAAGGGCCACCAACAGGACAGGTTTTCAGGATATCCCAGCTTCAGTACAGGTGGTGCCGTCGAAGACTGAGCCACCTGTGCTGAAGTTGGGACTGGTTGAGCCACCTGTGCTGAAGTTGGGACTGGTTTAGCCACCTGTGCTGAATTGGGACTGACCCACCTGTGCTGAAGTTGAGATATCCTTAAAACCTGATCTGTTGTTGGCTCGTGAGGACTGGAAGTGGCCTTCCCCCCCCCCCCCCCCAGCACTAGGGTCTGAGGTTCCCCAGCAGAGGGGGTGTGGGGGTGGGGGTGGGCAGACTGGAGGTTCTTGACTACCATCAAATTCAATATTTCTATGTACAACAACTGAGTTATTTATAAGAAAACGTATATAAGTTCCTATGTAACGCCCTCACTGTGCCTCACTGTGCCTCACTGTGCCTCTCTGACTCCCAGCTGGCCACGGCTGCCCTGTACTTCACGTACTCCGCTCTGGAAGAGGAACTTGACCGGAATAAAGAGGACCCGGCCATCGCCCCCCTGTATTTCCCGGTGGAGCTGCACAGGAGGGAAGCCCTGAGAAGTGACCTCTGCTACTTCTACGGTGACGGGTGGGAAGACGTCATCCAGCTCTCCGATGCCACCCGGGCTTACGTGGAGCGGATCCATCACCTGGGCAGCCACAGGCCGGCGCTGCTGGTGGCTCACGCCTACACCAGGTACATGGGAGACCTGTCCGGGGGCCAGGTGCTAAGGAAGGTGGCCCAGAGAGCCCTGCACCTGCCCACCACAGGGGAAGGGATCCAGTTCTACGTGTTCGAGAACGTCACCAACGCCCAGCAGTTCAAACAGCTGTACAGAGCCCGTCTCAACACGCTGGACCTGGACACGGAGACCAAGGAGAGCGTCGTGGAGGAAGCAAACAGGGCCTTTCGGTTTAACATGCAGGTAACCGGTCATAAACACGGCTCAGTGTGTGTCCGTGTAAGGGATCCGTCTGTCCTAGGGGCAAAGTGTACTAATGGCAGTGACCTGGTTAAGGGATCCGTCCGTCCTAGGGGCAAAGTGTACTAATGGCAGTGACATGGTTAAGGGATCCGTCCGTCCTAGGAGCAAAGTGTACTAATGGCAGTGACAGGGTTAAGGGATCCGTCCGTCCTAGGAGCAAAGTGTACTAATGGAAGAGACAATATTTTTTTAAATCATTTTTTTAACTCAGTCTGTATACAGGAACTTGGGGTGGGTTGGATTTCCTCTGGCTGCTTCCTTCTGTCTGATGTCAGTGTGTGTTCAAGGGTTTTACACAGGCAAAGCCCCCTCTCTCCCCCCTTTTCCCTAATAAATAAATCTTATTGCCGACTCATCAGACTGTCGCTAACAAACTGTGTGACCGATCCCAGGCAGGGTAGTGTCCTGAGCACGTGAGGGAACACACGCTTAATAAGGCCCCAAACTGCCCCTCAGTGAGTGCAGGCAGCATGGGGGGCTATCGCTCTCACTGCGGGAGCTTCCAAAGTGACGTCCCACAATGCCCTGCTGCTGTGGATGCAAAGCATTATGGGGAGAGACATTGGAAGCTCCTGCAGTGAGTGACAGCGCTACCTCCCCCCACGCTAAGGTGCAGTTTGAGGCCTTACTAAGTGCGCAGTCCCCACACGGGCTCAAGAACCCGCTATATATTCTGGGATCCGCCATTACAGATTTGTTTAGGGGAACCCCTTGGAGACGCGTCACGCACCCCCTTTTGGGAATCATTTGGGTTAGATTTACTAAGCGGCTCTAAGCCACAAGGCACCTTACAATTAAATAAGCCTTAGAACTTAAGGTTTCTGACGGCTTAACATCGCTTAGTAAATAGGGCCCTATTTGTGCTGCGTTTAGACACCGAGCCCTGCTGTGTATATGGCACGGTGTACGTATTGGGAAGTTTACATCACTACCTCTTCACCCTGCAGGTATTTGATGAGTTGGAAGAAGTAGGCGCCACCTCGCTCCCTGAAGAGACCCAGGACGTTGGCGGCGGCGGTCTCCCAGTGCATGATGGGAAGGGCGATATCCGCAAGTGTCCGTATTACGCAACTCCGCAAGGTGTGTGTCTTCCTCATTATCTCTAATATCTCTGAACTCGAGATACTTACAGCCCCCAGAGCCCGTTTGGGAAGAAATATCATAATCCTGAGCTTTTTGCCATCCCTGAGATACAGAGCCCTGAAAATAAGGGGGGGATAGGGGGCAGGGATGGATTCAAATGGCCATAGAAAACACAGCAGCCGGGCAACAGGAAAAATATCATTTTTATCTCCAGGAATTTTTGAAAACCCCAAAGGTTAACATGTGGCTGTATGATAACATGACGTTAGCGGTACATTCTGCTAAAGGGTTAAGTCCTGTGTATTTTACCGGTCTGCTCTCCTCCCTACAGATCCTAAAGGCACAGAAGGGTGCCCCTTCCACGCCACCCTGGCACTGGCAAGCTGCCCTCACGTGCAAGCCCTGCTGGCCGCCTGCGTGGCTGCCGTAGCCGCCGCCATTGCTTGGTATTATATGTGATGAAAGCCCAGGAATATCCTCGGGCGCGGGAAAAACTCCAATCTCCAGAACTTCACAGCGGCCAGGGCGGCAGCGAGCGGATCGGTGCTGGGCGCCGGGCGGAGCGGCATTGCCAGTTGCGTTTTAGATTAAACATCTGCATGCTCTCTCATCCTCTCATATTCTCTCTGTCTCTTGTCTCTCTCTCGCGCTCGCTCTCTCATTCTCTCTCTCTCTCTTTCTCTCATATTCTCTCGCTCTCTCATTCTCTCGCTCTCTCATTCTCTCATATTCTCTCGCTCTCTCATTCTCTCATATTCTCTCGCTCTCTCATTCTCTCGCTCTCTCGTTCTCATATTCTCTCGCTCTCTCGTTCTCATATTCTCTCGCTCTCTCATATTCTCTCGCTCTCTCATTCTCTCATATTCTCTCGCTCTCTCGTTCTCTCATATTCTCTCGCTCTCTCATATTCTCTCGCTCTCTCATTCTCTCATATTCTCTCGCTCTCATTCCCGCGGCTTTACAATTCCTCAGTCACACGGCAGAGAACGTAATCGGCTTTTAAGTGTAACTTACAAATTCTGCTACGGTGATCCTAAAGGAAATACAAAAGGGGCTTATGGGGACTGTCAGTTTAGTGCAACTTGTAGATCAGTGGGACCGCTGCTTTATGCACTGTGTGCGCACATGTGTGTGCGCACATGTGTGTGCGCACATGTGTGTGTGTGTGTGTGTGTGTGTGTGCACGTCGAATTGAAATATGAACATTTTAATTAAATGTATTTAATACTTTGAGTTTATGAAACGGAAATCCTGCAAGTACTTCTGATGCATGTATAATTATATTGTGAAATTCTGAGGAACCCCAACCCTCTCTAATAGCGCGTCTGCGATCAGATGCATTGTAAGGAACCCCAACCCTCTCTCATAGTGCGTCTGCGATCAGATGCATTGTAAGGAACCCCAACCCTCTCTCATAGTGTGTCTGAGATCAGATGCATTGTAAGGAACCCCAACCCTCTCTAATAGCGCATCTGAGATCAGATGCATTGTAAGGATCCCCAACCCTCTCTAATAGCGCATCTGAGTTCAGATGCATTGTAAGGAACCCCAACCCTCTCTAATAGCGCATCTGAGATCAGATGCATTGTAAGGAACCCCCAACCCTCTCTAATAGCGCGTCTGCGATCAGATGCACTGTAAGGAACCCCAACCCTCTCTAATAGCGCGTCTGAGATCAGATGCATTGTAAGGAACCCCAACCCTCTCTAATAGCGCGTCTGAGATCAGATGCATTGTAAGGAACCCCAACCCTCTCTAATAGCGCGTCTGAGATCAGATGCATTGTAAGGGACCCCAACCCTCTCTAATAGCACATCTGAGATCAGATGCATTGTAAGGAACCCCCAACCCTCTCTAATAGCGCGTCTGAGATCAGATGCATTGTAAGGAACCCCAACCCTCTCTAATAGCGCGTCTGAGATCAGATGCATTGTAAGGAACCCCAACCCTCTCTAATATCGCGTCTGAGATCAGATGCATTGTAATTTCTTCTGTGTTTGGTACAATTTTCAAATGACCTGAAAATTGCAGGGAACCCCTTAGTGATGTCTAGGGAACTCAAGGGCTCATAGGAACCCCTATGCAAATGTATTAACAGGATGTAGCCATGTAATGAAATATGCACTTGTTTCAAAGGCTGGTTATAGTAATATCACAGGAAGTCGGAGTGCTCTTAGAAAGTATTCTGCTTTGAGAGATTTGCTTTTAAATGGTACACTCTGCATGTAAACATGAGGCCACAGAACCATGACCGGCTAGACTAGGTAGTAACAGCAATGTTTTGCATGTTAAGCACCCGCCCCTCTAACTAAACTCCCCTCTTTTTCTTTTGAAGCTGGGGATCCCCGGAGCTGAACCGCATTATTTTCAGCTCAGAGGACGCCCCGGGACTTCCCGATAAAGTTACCCGTGTCCCCGCCGGGTCCTGGGAAAACAAAATGGAGAATGACATCCCCTGGACTGGACAAGCCAACAGGGAAGCAGCAATGCG
This sequence comes from Ascaphus truei, assembly GCF_040206685.1. Classification (NCBI taxonomy): domain Eukaryota; kingdom Metazoa; phylum Chordata; class Amphibia; order Anura; family Ascaphidae; genus Ascaphus; species Ascaphus truei. The sequence goes on along the minus strand of NC_134493.1, from coordinate 52,867,115 downwards.
ACGCATGGCAGCTTTCCAATGGCCCTTGTGACACGGGGCGATTCAAAACTCGGGCGGTACTGGCGCCGGGGAACACGGGTAACTACCGGCATGTTACCCAGAGTTATATATAGCCCCTCTGGTTCCTGTGTTGTAAAAATACATCCTACAATAAGTATACGGCATAAAAACATTTTCCTGCAACCTCCATTGAGAATAATTTAAATGAATTGCACCATTTTAATATTTTATTCCTAATTAATCTACAGGCCTCTTATGCTTTATTTATGGTACAAGAACTGAAAGGGGAAATTACTAATATATGCACTGTTTGTAGAACCCCTTCCCTGGCAGAGAGCACGGTTATATACGGGGCGGCCACCACTGCGGGTTTGACCGGACAACGGGTTTTCGGTCACGTATCTCCGGGCTACGGGTTTATCTGGCGGCAGCGGCGTCACCCGACATCTCCCCCTGCAAATCAAGTGAAAACATGGCTGCACGACTAAAATGGTGGCCTGTTGCTATGACAACGGGTCACTACTTGGAGTCACGCGACGCCCATTGCCATGACAACGGGACGCTCCACGCAGTAACGTTGCCATGACAATGTGCCATCACGTGGCACTATAAAGGCATCCTGTTGTCACGCCATCTGAGGTCACGCAGCCATGTTTTGACTTGATTTGCACAGGGAGACGCCGCCGCCGCAGGTAAGAGAAGTTAATACAGGTATATAAGGAAAAGATGAATGTAAAACATGTTTCCTACAGGTTAGCCTTCAATAGAAGGTGGGGCAACCGTGGTTATATAGGAAAGAGAAGCCCACTGTAGGTGTGGATATGAAATGAGTGGTGCTGTTACCACACTGTCATCTTACGTCCACCGCGGAGTGTGACATGTCTGCGGTAAGAGGGTAATACGGTAATGTTTTGTGTAATTGAGTAAATAAAATCTTAATTGACCTACAGATGTGTTTCTAGCTTTTATTGTTTGTTAAAATAGCAATAAATATTGTATTCTGGGGGGTCTTTAATGTCGCCACCAGATGCTCTTTAACCACTGCGCAAATTCCCGAATACATGCACACTCACACCGACGCGCACTGAGGCACCGACCCACACAGGCACCGACGCGCACTGAGGCACCAACCCACACAGGCACCGACGCGCACTGAGGCACCAACCCACACACACCGACGCGCACTGAGGCACCGACGCGCACTGAGGCACCAACCCACACACACACCGACTCGCATTGAGGCACCGACATGCACTGAGGCACCGACATGCACTGAGGCACCAACCCACACAGACACCGACACGCGCACTGAGGCACCGACCCACACATTCACCGACGCACCAACGCACACAGGCACTTACACGCGCACTGAGGCACCGACCAACACAGTCACCGACCCGTGCACTGAAGCACCAACACGCGCACTGAGGCACCAACCCACACAGGCACCGACGCACCAACCCACACAGGCACTTACACGCGCACTGAGGCACCGACCCACACAGGCACCGACGCGCACTGAGGCACCAACCCACACACACCGACGCGCTTTGAGGCACCGATGCGCACTGAGGCACCGACGCGCACTGAGGCACCAACCCACACACACCGACTCGCATTGAGGCACCGACATGCACTGAGGCACCAACCCACACAGACACCGACACGCGCACTGAGGCACCGACCCACACAGTCACCGACGCACCAACCCACACAGGCACCTACACGCGCACTGAGGCACCGACCAACACAGTCACCGACCCGTGCACTGAAGCACCGACACGCGCACTGAGGCACCAACCCACACAGGCACCGACACACCAACCCACACAGGCACCGACGCGCACTGAGGCACCAACCCACACAGGCACCGACACACCAACCCACACAGGCACCGACGCGCACTGAGGCACCAACACACACAGGCACCGACGTGCACTGAGGCACCGACGCGCACTGAAGCACCGACCCACACAGACACCGACCTGTGCACTGAGGCACCAACCCACACAGACACACCGACACGCGCACTGAGGTACTGACCCACACAGACACGCCGATACACGCACTGAAGCACCAACCCACACAGACAGCGAGAGACACGCCAGTTGACGCGGACACTTAGGCACTGACCCACACACACACCGAGAGACACACCGACAAGCTGGCCGACACCTGCACTGAGACACTGACCCACACACACCGAGAGACACACCGACAAGCTGGCCGACACCTGCACTGAGACACTGACCCACACACACCGAGAGACACACCGACAAGCTGGCCGACACCTGCACTGAGACACTGACCCACACACACCGAGAGACACACCGACAAGCTGGCCGACACCTGCACTGAGACACTGACCCACTCAGACACCGACAGACTAGAGCAATGAGGCACCAACCCACACAGACACGCCGGCCGACACGCGCACTGAGGTACTGACCCACACAGACAAGTCGACATGCGCACTGATGCACCAACACACACAGACACCGAGAGACACATCGACACGTGCACAGACACGCCGGCCGACACGCACACTGAGGCACTGACACACCGACGTGTACTGAGGCACCAACCCACATAGACGCCGGCCGACGCGCACTGACCCATGCCGACGCGCACTGAGGCACCAACGCACACTGACACACCAACGCACACTGACGCACTGAGAAACGCGGACGCGCGCACCAACACAGGCACTGAGACGCACCAACACACACAGGGACTGAGACTATGTTATCACGTGTGTGTGTGTGTGTGTTGCCAGGTGGCCAGTATTGAATAGGGCTACTGCTAGGGGGCTGGACAGCTCCATCCATTCTGATTGGCTGCATTACCAAGCAGCAGCCAATCAGGAGGAGGTGTTGGGAGACTGGGAGTTGGGCCAATGAGAAGAGGAGAGAGCGGAGAGGTGTGCGCGCGTTTGACGCGCATCGCACCTGTCACCATTGTGTCCAGTATTTTTGGAGACATCACCTGGCAACCCTAAAATATATATATATCAAACAAAAAAGGGTACAAGCGCAAATATCATTCACTAGTGAATGGGGGAACACAAGTGTGAAAATAGCAAAATAAATGTAAATTTATAATATTCCTTGAAAAGAGCGCTGCTCCAGATATTGGACTCAATCCAAGTCCAAGAAGGTAGTTGCGGCAAAAGAATCAGGAGCGCAAATCAATCCAGGCCTATACAGTTAGGTCCGGAAATAATTGGACACTGATACAAGTTTTGTTATTTCGGCTGTGTACCAAACTAAATTCATGTTACAGTTAAATAATGAATATGGGCTTAAAGTGCAGTCTATCTGCTTTAATTTGAGGGTATTCACATCCAAATTGGAGGAAGTGTTTAGGAATTACATCTCTTTAATATGTAGCCCCCTCTTTTTCAAGGGACCAAAAGTAATTGGACAATTGAGTCAAAAGCTGTTTTATGGACAGGTGTGGGCTATTCCTTTGTTATTTCATCATCAATTAAGCAGGTAAAAGGTCTGGAGTTGATTCCAAGTGTGTGCATTCGCATTTGGAAGCTGTTGCTGTGAACCCACAACATGCGGTCAAAGGAGCTCTCAATGCAAGTGAAACAGGGCATCCTTAGGCTGCAAAAAAAAGAAAATCCATCAGAGAGAGATAGCAGGAACATTAGGAGCGGCCAAATCAACAGTTTGGTACATTCTGAGAAAAAAGAACGCACTGGTGAGCTCTGCAACACAAAAATCCCTGGACGTCCACGGAAGACAACAGTGGTGGGATATATATATATACATATACATATACACGCCTGTGCTTTCTTATATGCTGCTTATAATATGACTGTTAATGCTCCTGTTAAGTGTCTCTCAAAAGGAGATGATCCCAGATTACAGGCCTCAGGCAGCGAGGAGGTTGGCCACAGTGTGATCCCAAGGCCCTGGGCTTTGTCACCATAGAAACCCTGTGCCTAACTTCCCAAACAAAACAAGAGGGAGGGAGGTTGGGCCTAGTGTCTCCTTCTGCAGCCTGAGCACCGTTGCCCCCGGCAACCCATAGACTCCCCAGTCCCCGGCCTGCTTATCCCATGGGTGGCAGCAGGCCCCAGAAATGTGACCGGTGACCCTGGCAAACGGGTCACTCGCTGCGGATTTTGCACCTGGTCTGAGCCTCCCAGGGATTCCTCACGTCCGCGGGTGACGTATTATAAAGCAATGTATTTGGTATTATGGATATGGCGCTGACGTACTCTGTAGGGCGGTACAATGGGACGTGTGTGTATATGTATATATATATATATATATATATATATATATACACACACAGACACGCGTAAGTTTTTTCTCTCTGTTGTGTATACAGTATAATCGTGTGTGTGTGTGTGTGTATTTTTTTCCTTATGTACGTATATTTATCCCTATATACTTTGTTTTTATGTAGTTGTTTTTCTTTATACACAGTATGTAAGAATATTTATCTATTTATACGCGGTGTGTGTGTGTGTCTTTAAATGTGTACAGATATTGACATATTTATACCTATATAATTTGACTTGATATATTGTTAAAGAGATATAACATTATACTGTACTGTATACACAACAGACAGGGACACGTGTGTATATATGTGCTGTATATAACACAAACACATAATGAATCCCCACAATGCCTTGCAAAAGTCACGTTAACCCAGATGAGGCATTTGTGCGTCTCATAACATGCATCAATTAACCCCTTCTGTGCCAGAGCAACCTGCCCACACACTTCAGGGGTTAATGAACCGGCGGGCATCGCGCCTGTAAATCTGGGTAGTTTGGCGGGCAGGCGCCATGCTGCGATTGGTCTCGGTAACTATTGACTGTGTGTATATCTGCAGCGGCTAAATAAGGGTGATTCGGGATCCAGCGAGTGTTGTTGCCGCCAGAAGATAATAAAGTGCTGCTCTGATATCCCAGCCAGCGCCATTTTAAAATCCCCTCACTGTCCCCTCTCCTTTCTGTCACTGCCCCCTCTCCTCTCTGTCACTGCCCCCTCTCCTCCTTTCACGGTCCCTTCTCCTCTCTGTCACTCTCCCCTCTTCTCTTTGTCTCTTTCCCCTCTCTCTGTCACTGCCCCCTCTCCTCTCTGTCACTGTCCCCTCTTCTCTCTGTCACTGCCCCCTCTCCTTCTCTCACTGTCCCCTCTCCTCTCTGTCACTGCCCCCTCTCTTCCCTGTCCCCTCTCCTCTTTGTCTCTTTCCCCTGTGTCCCCTCCCTTCTCTCTGTCGCTGCCCCCTCGCTCGTCCGTGTCCCCTCCCTTCTCTCTGTCGCTGTCCCCTTGCTCGTCTGTGTCCCCTCACTGTCTCCCTTCTTTGTAGAGTAACTGTGTCCTGTGTTCCAAACGTGCCTTCTCAATGACCTGCAAAGTCAGGGAGAGAAGGCAACCTTCCTAGTGATTAAAATGCTAGCCTCTGAAGTGGAAGTCATCATTTCCAGTGCTTGTGTGACCTTGTGTAACACAACTCAGATTGCAAGCTCTTCAGGGTAGGGAGTATGGACACACCATGTTCAGGGGAGAAGAGCGATCATCTGAGGCCTTCACCCTGTGCTTCTGCAGGGATGGAGAAATACGAGAAGCTGGCCAAGATCGGAGAGGGATCTTACGGGGTCGTGTTTAAGTGTCGGAATAAGGAGACGGGACAGGTGGTGGCCATCAAGAAGTTTGTGGAGTCGGAGGACGATCCAATCATTAAAAAGATCGCTCTGCGGGAGATACGCATGCTAAAGGTGACACCTACTTTGAGACACACATACACGCGCGTTCCTTTTCAAGTTCACTCCTCCACATTCATACATGTCCCTCTTAACGCTGCAGACCAAGCAATATCCTAACTCGCATTTTTTATATTTTTTATTTATTCACTCTTTTTTTATTGGAAATACATAACCAAGGATACAGAGTTGTCATGAGCACATGACTGAGAAGGGTACAGAAAATTTCCAATAAACATTTTAACATATGGGGAAGGGGGAGGGGGGGGACAGACAGACGGGGGAGGGCTAACTCTCATTTTTAATGTATTATAATGTAACAAGCATTTTTTGTTTCTAGAGCAACCATTTATAAAGTCACATCCCCTTCCTCTTCTGAAGCAGGCTCTGGCACACCCCTTTTTGACCCCTGCCCTCTCTCTAGCAATGCATCAATTGTATTTAGTGACTACTTGGTCACATGATCTTCCCCACAGAACTTTGCATCTTTGGTCCTCTTCTGCTGCACTGACAGCCATTTAGTGAACCCTCGAGCCGAATCTTTGCCGATCGATCACAGGAGAACAAATCGATTTGGCAACTTAGCTGATTACTGATCATTGAGTGGATTGTATTGATGCACATATTAAAGGGGAAAAATAATAATAAAATAAAAAAACTAGCATATTGGACTGCGGCTTTAACATTACATGGAATGTTCCATATGATAGGACAGCGGTGCGCAATCTGTGGGGCGCGACCCCCAGGGGGGGCGCGAGATTGCCGACGGGGGGCGCGGGGTTTACAGAGGCCCCGCGCGCTTCCCGAAGGCACTTAAATTAAGTGCCGGGGGAGCTGCAGGGCCTCTGTAAACCATACTTACCCGTGGCTCCGGCGGCTTCCTCCCGGCGTCGCCATGGCAACGCGGTGTCAAAATGACGCTGCGAGGTCATGTGACGTCACGTTGCTATGGCAACGTGACGCCATTACGCCGGAGCGCGGGTAAGTTGGGGTTGGGGGGGGCGCGGGAGCGAGGGGACAGCCGTCAGGGGGGCGCAGGGAAAAAAGTTTGCGCCCCCCTGTGATAGGAGATCCCTCTGCTGCCTAGGACAGAGCAACATGGCAGGTGGAGTGAGGTGAAGCTTTGTTTCCAGTGTGATGATGTCACTGCCCTCACTTGGGAGGGAGGAGCCCATAGCCAGTCAGGATGATACCAGCAAGGGATTCTGGGAGAGGAAACAGCAGCCAACTAGCAGACGTTGAGATGTTGTGGTATAGATATTGGGTACAGAGTAATTAGTATATTGGAGACATTGTATACAGTGCTGAAGAGAACATTTTGCATGCACAACAAGCGCCTTCTCCAAAGAGCTGACAATCTACATTTGGGAGATCAAGTAAATAAAAAACAAAAGCTAACACTGGGATATGAACCGGGCTCACCCACTTCAAAGGCAGGCACTATTGGCCCGCGTGACGCAGGGTTTTTGAAATACCAGGAAGCACCCAGAGTACTTTTCCCGGTGAGTCCGCGAGGCTGAAATGAACGCGGTCCAGCCCGGAATCAGATATGTGTTCGCGGCCGCCTCGCTGCGGCCGGTCTCTGAGAGACCCTTCGCCACAGCCGCTGGACACTCAGCCGCCGGCCGCTTCACCAATGAGAGTAAATTAAGGGGTTTTAGCGGTTAGGGTAGCGGGTTAAGGATATGTTTTTAGGGTATAGAATTACGGTAAGGGGTTAAGGTTTTCAGGGTAGAGGATTCAGGTAAGGGCTTTTAGGGTAAGAGGTGCAGGTTTTTAAGGTAGAGGGTAGCGTTAGTATTAGGGGTTAAGAAGAGGGGGTTATATTGTAAGGTTAGGGGCTTACTTTGGCGGCAAAGCGATGTCCCGGCGGCGAGGTGAGTGGCAGCTAAAGACCAGCGGAGATTTGGGAAGTGGACACAACCAAAGGTCTTAGACCAGTCCAGCTCCGGGGAATGACCTTGTTCGGCCAGAAAACCTAATCCCCTCCCCCCCCCCATCTATCTCCTTCCAGCAACTGAAACACAACAACCTGGTGAATCTCCTAGAGGTGTTCAGGAGGAAGAGAAAGCTGCACCTCGTCTTCGAATACTGCGACCACACCGTCCTCAACGAGCTGGAGAAACACCCCAGCGGGTCAGTGTCTATCCTAAGAAACCCCGGGGCGGGCGCCGGCCAAATTATTCCGCAAACTCACTTTGCAAAACTCCAACTGAAAAACTCCAACTGCCTTGGAAGGGAGATGTTTGTATTAAAAAAAAGAAAAGGATAAAATAATAAATATGTATATATATATAGTTTCTGTATGATGTTTTTCCTTCTTGAAGTCTAACAGAAGACAAGAAGGCCCAATGCTACATCCAATACGACTCATGATATAGTTAAATACTTATCTGTTTTTAAGTGAGGGTTGTTGAATTAAATTCTTTGGCCAATGCATTATAAGCTTGACAACCTCGCCAATGTATCCCCTCTTTTGCAAGTGCGAGCACTACTGGGCCGCAAAAGCCTATCGCCTTTAAAGCGAGGAGGAGGATTGTGTGAGTGATACGGGATGTGGTGGGAAGCCAGGAGAGGGTTTCAGCAGGGGAGACGCTGAGACAGATTTAGGAGTAAAGTGATTCTAGCAGCAGCGTGTAGGACAGATTGTAGGGGAGACAGGCAGGGTTGCCACCACTCCAGGTTTGACCCAGAGACTATGGGTTTCGGTCACGTATCTCCGGGCTACCGGTTTACCTGAGAAATCTCCGGGCGGCATCTCCCCCTGCAGGGTCCCATCGACATGGCTCTGCAACGTCAAATGGTGTTGCGTTGCCATGACAACAAGATGCTACGTGACGCCACGGGATGCCTCAGCGTCATAAGGCGTCCCGTTGTCATGGCAATGCGATCCATTGGACGTTGCACAGCCATGTTGACAGGACTCTGCAAAAAGTCTCTGGGTTGGCCTTCAATAGAAGGTGGCAACCCTGGAGACAGGTGAGAGGCAGCAAGGCCGGAGTGAAGTTACCCAGCCTCGGTGAGTCGATTGGACAGAGAACGGTCAAGCATTCTTGATCGCACGATTGTATCGTTGGTTGGTTCGTTCTGACGTATCTACTCTAAAAACAGATTCATACTGTCATTTCTTCATCTACAGATTAACCTATGCATGGCTTTGTTAGTATGAAACAATAATAAGAGACAATGCCACAATCAATTACTTATCAAAAGTCTAGGCGCAAAGACTAGACTCTTATCTTGGCCTTGGAGAGACTCCATCTTGCACCCACTTTGTGTACCATCCTCTGTTCCATAAACAATTCTATCTTTCCTACAAATAGTTGTTTTCCTTGAATGCGTTGCTTTCCTACTCCACCATCTTTCTCACAGTCCGAAACTAACATTACGAAATAGAGTCTGGGGAAACAAAATGGATACTGAGTGACACGAATCCCATGTTACACATCCAAAATGGATTCCAACAGACATCATGGGCTCTGAATCCCAGAAACCCATCTACAACTTGCAGGCAGCCTCACTGATGCTAATGGGATTGCAGGTTTAAGGCAATGATCCTTCAGCAGCCTTATCCTGTCCTAATATTTATTCTCTTTTATATTCCAGTGTTTCCGACGCCATGACTAAGAATATCATGAGGCAGATACTACAAGCGGTAAACTTCTGCCACAAGCATAATGTGAGTGCAGGGAGGCTGGGGGGCCATTGGACTCTGGAAATAATTCTATTTTTATGGTGATATAACACAGAGGAACGGGAACTTGCAGTTTTATTAAAGCAACAATCCCTGCTACCAAGATATACTGTATATATATTTTTTAATCTTACCTGGTCCAGAGGGAACTTCTGATTCACCTGGCAAACTGGGGAAACAATATGGCCGCCTAGAGGCCAGGGGTTCGCAGATTAAAACGGACACTATATACACGGAAAGAGAACAGAACCCGATGTCGCCCACTCAGAAATAGTCTGCTTAAAACAGAAACAAATAGAAAGTGATACTGTATCTTAGGAACACTACTCCTTTCTATTATATATATATATATCTAGACCAAAAATAAAAACAAGGAGCTGGATAAAGGACCTGTAGGTCCGAAACGTCGCCCCCCTTGTCTTGTACTTACCCCTTATGCTTGTCTGATGCATTAGACCCTGGCAAAGCATTTACTTTGCCAGAGAGGTCTGCAGATTTTTTTTTATTTTGGTCTATCTCTTCTGTTGCTGGGTGGTGGTCCCGGCTGCACTGCGAGACCCCTGATTCTCAGCAAAGTTATTTGTACAGTACTCTTAGGTATATTGAGTGCCCTGAACATCCTGTTTTTTGTATATATATATATATAATTTTCCCTTACATCTCCCTGAGAAAGGTCCCGTTTAGAGGACCTAAACGTTGGTCTAGATGTAACACTTTTCACTAATACACTGGTTCTGGCAAACTACCTTTTGTGTGCTGCCTCGTGATTGCCTGACTTCAGAACTGTATTATACGGTATATATATATACTAGCTGAGAGACCCGGCGTTGCCCGGGATGTAAATGCGTAATAGGTAGTATTATTTATAAATGGTGGAACAATAGGTGAGTATTTGTTGTAAAGGTTGGATAATAATGTTGAAAAGAAAGATGGAAGAAAATGTAATACGATGTTGTATAAAAATGGTTTATTGTAAACACACCACAGTACAATGTATATTTTGGTGACATAACAGATGTAAAAATGTGAGGCGTGTGTCCTGCTAGGTGTGAGGCGGCGGGTGGCGCGTGGGTTGTGAGTGCTGTCTGGGAGTGGGGGTCCTGCTAGGGTGTGAGGCGGCAGGTGGCGCGTGGGTTGTGAGTGCTCTCTGTGAGTGGGGGTCCTGCTAGGGTGTGAGGCGGCGGGTGGTGCGTGGTTGTGAGTGCTGTCTGTGAGTGTGGGTCCTGCTAGGGTGTGAGGCGGCGGGTGGCGCGTGGGTTGTGAGTGCTGTCTGTGAGTGGGGGTCCTGCTAGGGTGTGAGGCGGCGGGTGACGCGTGGGTTGTGAGTGCTGTCTGTGAGTGGGGGTCCTGCTAGGGTGTGAGGCGGCGGGTGGTGCGTGGGTTGTGAGTGCTGTCTGTGAGTGTGGGTCCTGCTAGGGTGTGAGGCGGCGGGTGCGCGTGGGTTGTGAGTGCTGTCTGTGAGTGGGGGTCCTGCTAGGGTGTGAGGCGGCGGGTGACGCGTGGGTTGTGAGTGCTGTCTGTGAGTGGGGGTCCTGCTAGGGTGTGAGGCGGTGGGTCAGTGATGTCGGTGCGTAGGGGCGGGAGGCAGCAGGTGTGTGTGGCGGCAGGTATGTGTCGAGTGTGGCGGGTGTCTGTTGAGTGCATGCAGCGGCTGTGAGGCGGTGGGTGAAAGGCAGAGGCGGGCGGAGTAAGGGCGGGTGAAAGGCAGAGGCGGGGGTGGGAGGCGGTAAGGCGAGCAGGAAGGCGAAAGGGCGGCGGGAAGGGGAGGAGGGGGTGGAGGAGGGGGGCAAGGGGTGGAGGAGGGGGGCAAGGGGTGGAGGAGGGGGGAAGGGTTAGAGGAGAGGGGGAAGGGTTAGAGGAGAGGGGGGAAGGGTTAGAGGAGAGGGGGGAAGGGTTAGAGGAGAGGGGGGAAGGGTTAGAGGAGGGGGGGGAAGGGTTAGAGGAGGGGGGGGAAGGGTTAGAGGAGGGGGGGAAGGGTTAGTGGAGGGGGGGGAAGGGTTAGAGGAGGGGGGGGAAGGGTTAGAGGAGGGGGGAAGGGTTAGAGGAGGGGGGGGGAAGGGTTAGAGGAGGGGGGGGGAAGGTTAGAGGAGGGGGGGAAGGGGTGGAAGTGTGGGACGGGGTGGGAGGGGAAAGGGGTGGAGGGAAAAAAGGGGTGGAGGGAAAAAGGGGTGGAGGGGAGGGGGGAAGGGGAGGGGAGGGGGGGGAAAGGGGAGGGAGGGGGGGGAAAGGGGAGGGGAGGGGGGGAAAGGGGAGGGGAGGGGGGGGAAAGGGAGGGAAAGGGGAGGGAGGGAAAGGGGGGAAAGGGGAGCGGAGGGGGGGAAAGGGGAGCGGAGGGGGGGAAAGGGGAGCGGAGGGGGGGAAAGGGGAGCGGAAGGGGGGGGGGAAGGGGAGCGGAAGGGGGGGGAAAGGGGAGCGGAGGGGGGGGAAAGGGGAGCGGAGGGGGGGAAAGGGGAGGGGAGGGAAAGGGAGGGGGGGGAGGGGGGGAAAGGGGAGCGGAGGGGGGAAAGGGGATCGGAGGGGGGGAAGGGGAGCGGAAGGGGGGGAAAGGGGAGCGGAAGGGGGAGCGGAGGGGGGGGAAAGGGGAGCGGAGGGGGGGGAAAGGGGAGGGGGGGGAGGGGGGAAAGGGGAGCGGAGGGGGGGGAAGGGGAGCGGAAGGGGGGGGAAAGGGGAGCGGAGGGGGGGGAAAGGGGAGCGGAGGGGGGGGAAAGGGGAGCGGAGGGGGGGAAAGGGGAGCGGAGGGGGGGAAAGGGGAGCGGAGGGGGGGAAAGGGGAGCGGAGGGGGGGGGGAAAGGGGAGCGGAGGGGGGGGGGGAAGGGGAGCGGAGGGGGGGAAGGGGAGCGGAGGGGGGGAAGGGGAGCGGAGGGTGGGGGAAGGGGAGCGGAGGGGGGAGGTGGTGGGAAGGGGGAGGAGGGGGGAGGTGGTGGGAAGGGGGAGGAGGGGGAAGGTGGTGGGAAGGGGGAGGAGGGGGAAGGTGGTGGGAAGGGGGAGAACGGGGAGCGGAGGGGGGGAAAGGGAGCGGAGGGGGGGAAAGGGGAGCGGAGGGGGGGGAAAGGGGAGCGGAGGGGGGGAAAGGGGAGCGGAGGGGGGGGAAAGGGGAGCGGAGGGGGGGGAAAGGGGAGCGGAGGGGGGGGAAGGGGAGCGGAGGGGGGGGGGAAGGGGAGCGGAGGGCGGAGGGTGGGGGAAGGGGAGCGGAGGGGGGAGGTGGTGGGAAGGGGGAGGAGGGGGGAGGTGGTGGGAAGGGGGAGGAGGGGGAAGGTGGTGGGAAGGGGGAAGGTGGTGGGAAGGGGGAGGAGGGGGAAGGTGGTGGGAAGGGGAGAACGGGGGAGGTGGTGGGAAGGGGGAGAAGGGGGGAGGTGGTGGGAAGGGGGAGAAGGGGGGAGGTGGTGGGAAGGGGGAGGTGGTGGGAAGGGGGAGAAGGGGGGATGTGGTGGGAAGGGGGAGGAGGGGGAAGGTGGTGGGAAGGGGGGGGGAAGGTGGTGGGAAGGGGGGGGGAAGGTGGTGGGAAGGGGGGGGGAGGCGGTGGGAAGGGGGGGAGGCGGGAAGGTGGAAAGGAGGGGGGAGGCGGTGGGAAGGGGGGGGAGGCGGTGGGAAGGGAGGGGGGAGGTGGTGGGAAGGGGGAGGCGGTGGGAGGGGGGGGGAGGCGGTGGGAGGGGGGGGAGGCGGTGGGAAGGGAGGTGGGAGTCGGTGGGAAGGGGGGGGAGGCGGTGGGAAGGGAGGTGGGAGGCGGTGGGAAGGGGGGGGGAGGCGGTGGGAAGGGGGGGGGGAGGCGGTGGGAAGGGGGGGGAGTCGGTGGGAAGGGGGGGGAGGCGGTGGGAAGGGGGGGGAGGCGGTGGGAAGGGGGGGGGGAGGCGGTGGGAAGGGGATGGGGAGGCGGTGGGAAGGGGGGGGGGAGGGGATGGGGAGGCGGTGGGAAGGGGGGGGGAGGCGGTGGGAAGGAGGTGGGAAGGGGGGGGAGGCGGTGGGAGGGGGGGGAGGCGGTGGGAGGGGGGGGGGAAGCGGTGGGAGGGGGGGGGGGGAGGCAGTGGGAGGGGGGGGAGGCAGTGGGAGGGGGGGGGGAGGCAGTGGGAGGGGGGGGGGAGGCGGTGGGAGGGGGGGGGGGAGGTGGTGGGAAGAAGGTGGGAAGGAGGGGGGGGAGGCGGTGGGAAGGGGGGGGAGGCGGTGGGAAGGGGTGGGGGAGGCGGTGGGGGAGGTGAAGGGGGGGGGAGGCGGTGGGAAGGGGTGGGGGAGGCGGTGGGAAGGGGTGGGGGAGGCGGTGGGGGAGGTGAAGGGGGGAGTGGAGGGGAGGTGAAGGGGGGGTGGAGGGGAGGGGGTGGAGGGGAGGTGAAGGGGGGGTGGAAGGGAAGGGGGGGAGGCGGTGGGAGGGGGGGGAGGCGTGGGAAGGGAGGTGGTGGGAAGGGAGGTGGGAGGCGGTGGGAAGGGGGGGGGAGGCGGTGGGAAGGGGGGGTGGAGGGGAGGTGAAGGGGAGGTGAAGGGGGGGGGGGGTGGAGGGGAGGGTGGAGGGGAGGTGAAGGGGGGGGGTGGAGGGGAGGAGGTAAAGGGAGGAGAAGTGGAGTGAGGGGAGGTGAAAGGGGGTGAGGGGAGGTGAAAGGGGGTGAGGGGAGGTGAAGGGGGGGTGAAGGGGAGGTGGAGGGGAGGTGAAGGGGAGGTGAAGGGGAGGGTGGAAGGGAAGTGAAGGGGGGGTGGAAGGGAGGTGAAGGGGGGGGTGGAAGGGAGGTGAAGGGGGGGGTGGAAGGGGGGGGTGGAAGGGAGGGGGGTGGAAGGGAGGTGAAGGGGGGGGTGGAAGGGGGGGGAGGCGGTGGGAAGGGAGGTGGGAGGCGGTGGGAAGGGGGGGGGGAGGCGGTGGGAAGGGGGGGGGAGGCAGTGGGAGGGGGGAGGGAGGCGGTGGGAGGGGGGGGGGGAGGTGGTGGGAAGAAGGGGGGGGAGGCGGTGGGAAGGGGTGGGGGAGGCGGTGGGGGAGGTGAAGGGGGGGGTGGAGGGGAGGTGAAGGGGGGGTGGAGGGGAGGTGAAGGGGGGGGGAGGCGGTGGGAAGGGGTGGGGGAGGCGGTGGGGGAGGTGAAGGGGGGAGTGGAGGGGAGGTGAAGGGGGGGGGGAGGTGAAGGGGGGGTGGAGGGGAGGGGGTGGAGGGGAGGTGAAGGGGGGGGGGTGGAGGGAGGTGAAGGGGGGGGGTGGAGGGGAGGTGAAGGGGGGGGTGGAAGGGAGATGAAGGGGGGGGTGGAAGGGAGGTGAAGGGGGGGGTGGAAGGGAGGTGAAGGGGGGGGTGGAAGGGAGGTGAAGGGGGGGTGGAAGGGGGGGGTGGAAGGGAGGTGAAGGGGGGGGGGTGGAAGGGAGGTGAAGGGGGGGGGGTGGAAGGGAGGTGAAGGGGGGGGGGTGGAAGGGAGGTGAAGGGGGGGTGGAAGGGAGGTGAAGGGGGGGTGGAAGGGAGGTGAAGGGGGGGGTGGAAGGGAGGTGAAGGGGGGGGGTGGAAGGGAGGTGAAGGGGGGGGTGGAGGGGAGGGTGGAGGGGGGGGGGTGGAGGGGAGGTGAAGGGGGGGGTGGAGGGGAGGTGAAGGGGGGGTGGAGGGGAGGTGAAGGGGGGGGTGGAGGGGAGGTAAAGGGAGGAGAAGTGGAGTGAGGGGAGGTGAAAGGGGGTGAGGGGAGGTGAAAGGGGGTGAGGGGAGGTGAAGGGGGGGTGGAGGGGAGGTGAAGGGGGGGGTGGAGGGGAGGTGAAGGGGGGGGTGGAGGGGAGGTGAAGGGGGGGTGGAGGGGAGGTGAAGGGGGGGGTGGAAGGGAGGTGAAGGGGGGGTGGAAGGGAGGGGGGTGGAAGGGAGGTGTAGGGGGGGGTGGAAGGGAGGTGAAGGGGGGGGTGGAAGGGAGGTGAAGGGGGGGGTGGAAGGGAGGTGAAGGGGGGGTGGAAGGGAGGGGGGTGGAAGGGAGGTGAAGGGGGGGTGGAAGGGAGGTGAAGGGGGGGGGTGGAGGGGAGGTGAAGGGGGGAGTGGAGGGGAGGTGAAGGGGGGGGTGGAGGGGAGGTAAATGGGGAGGTGAAGGGAGGAGAAGTGGAGTGAGGGGAGGTGAAAGGGGGTGAGGGGAGGTGAACGGGGGTGAGGGGTGGGTGAGGGGAGGTGAAGGCCACTCACTCACCCGTCCGGCAGGTCCCACGTGGATGTGAGGCGGGAGGCAGCGTGTTGTGGCCGCTCCCCCGCTGTGTCCCGGGCACTCGCTCCCCCGCTGTGTCCCGGGCACTCGCTCCCCCGCTGACTGTAGCGGCGCCGGGGGGGGGGGGGGGTATCGGGGAGACACTGGAGGGGAGGGGGGGTGAAGGGAGGGTGAAGGGGGGGTGAAGGGAGGGTGAAGGGGGGGTGAAGGGAGGTGAAGGCCGCTCACTCACCCATCCGGCAGGTCCCACGTGGATCTGAGGCGGCCGCTCCCCCGCTGTTTCCCGGGCGCCGCCATCTTGGGCACTCGGCGCCGCGAGGCAGCCTGCCTGGCCACTGGCTGTTCCCCCGCCGGGGAGGGGGTGAGTTGTAGCGCCGGGGAGGGGGGGCATGTATATGTGTGGGGGGGGAGAGGTGGGAGATATAGAAGGGGGGTCTCGCACGGCCGCTGACACTGGGTGGGGGGGGGGGGGGGCGCTGAAGGGGTAATAATAGTGTGTGTGTGTGTCCCGCTGACTGTAGCGGCGCCGGGGGAGGGGGGGGGGGGCGGGGTGAAAGCGCGGGAGACACGGGGAGAGGAGGAGGTGCGCGCGGGTGCTGCTAACACTGTGAGCCCCGCTAATGTAGGTAACACCCCCCCTACTCGTGTGTGTGTGTGTCCCTGTGTGTGTCCCTGTGTGTGTCCCTGTGTGTGTCCCTGTGTGTGTCCCTGTGTGTGTCCCTGTGTGTGTCCCTGTGTGTGTCCCTGTGTGTGTCCCTGTGTGTGTGTGTGTCCCTGTGTGTGTGTGTCCCTGTGTGTCCTTTGGCCCGTCACTCCGCCTCAGGCCAATGAGAGGTGTGCGGGGGCGGGCGAGCCAAGGGAGCAATGAGATTGCCGCTAGGGACGCAGACATACAGTGCTTTCACAAATATATAGTAGATTGTATAAATCTTCCTCAAATATGATGACTTTGCCACATTGTCCGCTGTGGTTCCTCTTCTTCTGAAGCCGCTTGTTGATTATTGGTCGGGGCAGGAGGAAAGGATTAGAGGAGCTTCTTGTGTGGGGTTATTGTCTCTGCGACGTGAGTCAGGGACACTCCATGATGTGGGGTGTCCCCTATCCCCTGTCCTCTGACCCCCATTTCTGCTCTCGCAGTGCATCCACAGAGACGTCAAGCCCGAAAACATCCTCCTCACCAAGCAAGGCGTCATCAAACTCTGCGACTTCGGCTTTGCCCGCATTCTCAGTGAGTATTGTGACGCGCGCACACACGCACACACACGCACACACACGCACACACACGCACACACACACGCACACACACACGCACACGCCATTTCCTTCCCGTTCAAACAGCAAAATGTCAAATGTTATGTTTTTTTTTTTGTTTTTTTAAATAAATCAGTTCTGTAATATTAGATAATAGCGACTGTTTTACGGTATTTGTATTTTTTTATTCCACTCACTTTATTTTTGCATTATTTGTTTATATATATATAAAGTATGTACTGTATATATGTGTTAAATGTAAAACATATGACAATGTATAATTCTACATCCTTACCCAAGCTGGCAATCGTTTGGTGCTGCTGTTATAAATCTGTCCAAATCCTGTTCGTGTGCCTAACATAATGGCCGATTCTGTCAGTGCAGCTCAACAGCTACAATGTATCCTTATATTACTAAGATAACATTATCTATTGTTACAGTTTGCAGCTCAAACTGTTGGGAGTATTGGCGACAAATGATCACAGACAGAAAAGTGTTGCAAACATCTTGCACTGCTGGGGACCTGGGCTAAAACCTGCTCTCCTTATAACAGCTGTGTGTGACAGGCCGCACCCCGGCGGTGGCTGCACACTTCTCATGCTTCGCCCTCTCTCCTTGTGCAGCTCGGCCGGGGGATGATTACACGGATTACGTGGCGACGCGGTGGTACCGGGCCCCGGAGCTGCTGGTGGGAGACACGCAGTACGGCGTCGCGGTGGACGTGTGGGCGGTGGGCTGCGTCTTCGCTGAGCTGCGGTGCGGGCAGCCGCTGTGGCCGGGGAAATCCGACGTGGACCAGCTGTACCTCATCATCCGGACGCTGGGTAAGGAGCAAGCTTTGAAAAGTAGTGATACTGAGGAGCCGGATTTTGCTAACAGAGGAGCTTTTCTCATATCGTCCTGAACCGTCCAGCCCTAGAGGTCTGAGGCTCTGCACCCCTGTCTGATCTGCCCAGTCCTAGAGGTATCAGGCTCTGTATCCCTACTTCCAATCCTCTTAGACATCCAATCCTAGAGGTATCCATCTCGGTTATCCCTGCTGCTATTCCCTGGGCTGAACCATCCAGCCCTAGAGACGTCAGCCTCTTCTCTCACTTCTGATCCCTCCAGTCCTAGAGGCAGCATACTCTGCTCCCACTCCTCGTCCTAGAGGTGACGGACTCTGCCCCCGCTCCTCATACCTCCAGTCCTAGACTAGAGGTGACTGGCTCTGCTCCCCCTCCTGATCCCTCCAGTCCTAGAGGTGACTGGCTCTGCTCCCCCTTCTGATCCCTCCAGTCCTAGAGGTGACAGGCTCTCCCTCCCCTCCATCTCTCACAGGGAAGCTGATCCCCAGGCACCAGTACATCTTCCAAAGCAACCAGTTCTTCCACGGAGCCAGCATCCCCGAACCGGACCGCGAGGACGTGGTGCGGAACCCCTGGCCACCCCCACAACGTTACCCTTTAGGCTTACTAAGGCTAGTGCCCCTCCCCCAATAGCTGGTGGAGTAACAGGGGCTTCCTTAACTCTCCATGAGTCGGCGCCTCTAAGCCCACTCACCCCATTATAAAGCAGGGGGCTCCTGGAGATGGCCTGGCAGGAGGACCAGGCTTGGGAGGAAGTATGAGGAGCTCCGTCTTTGACATGTTAAGTTTGGGTCGGCGGAGAGCCATCCAGGATGATATAGTGGAGAGACATTCAGAGACTTTGGTCTGTACAGCAGGTGTAAGGTCAGGGGTAGAAAGGTAAATTTGTGTGTTGTTTGCATAGAGGTGATATTTGAATCCTAGAGATGTGATTAGGTCACCTTGAGAGAGTGTGTAAAGAGAAAATAGGTCCCAGGACAGAGCCCTGGGGTACCCCCACACAGAGATCGGCAGAAGAGGAAGAGGTGTAAGCAAAGGAGACACTGAAAATATGATGAGAGAAGAGGAAATCCAGGAAAGAGCTCTGTTATGGATACCAAGAGAATGGCGATTGTGAAGGAGAAGAGGGTGGTCCACAGTATCAAATGCTGCAGAGAGGTTGTGTAATATGAGCAGAGTGTAATGACTTTAGTCTTTGGCAGCATGGAGGTCATTAGTCATTTTAGTGAGGGCTCTTTCAGTGGAGTGAGCAGTGCGGGAGCCAGATTGTAGAGGGTCTAGGTGAGAATAGGAGGTGAGAAAATGGAGCAAGCGAGAGAATACAAGACGTTCAAGGAGTTGAGAGGCAGGAGGGATACAGGGCTATAATTAGAAACTTGCTGTTTTAGAGTAAGGGTATAACTGTTGTGTGCTTAAAGGAGGAGGCAAAGGTACCAGAGTGGAGGGAGGAGTTCAAAATATGAGTGAGTGTATTTATTTATTTATAAAATGTGTTACCAGGAAGTAATACATTGACAGTTACCACCTCTCGTTTTCACGTATGTCCTGGGCACAGAGTTGTGATGACAAATACATACTGTAGTTACATTAAGTGAGCAGGGTTATATCTTATACTATATTAGTGAAAGCACTGCCTGCCTGCCTGGATGTCCGGTGTCCCTAGGGGAAATCTCATTGGTCCCTTGGCCCGCCCCCGCACACCTCTCATTGGCCTGAGGCGGAGTGACGGGCCAAAGGACACACAGGGACACACACACACACAGGGACACACACACACACGGACGGGGACACACACACACACACACAATCCCCTCCCGGTGCCCCTCACTCTCCCCCGTCAGCTGGACCGCACCTCAACTTCCACACCCCCCCCACCCTCCCTGTGCCCGAACTTACCCGGAGTCCCGTGTACACACACACACACATTCCCCCCCCCCCGCAAGCTCACACACACATTCCCACTCCCCCCCCAAGCTCACACACCTCACCCCCCCCCCCAAGCTCACACCCCCCCCCCAAGCTCATCCCCCCCCCCAAGCTCACACCCGGCGCCGCTACAGTCAGCGGGGGAGCGGAGCGAGCGCCCGGGACACACGTGGGGGAGCGGCCACAACACGCGGCCTCCCGCCTCACATCCACGTGGGAGCGGCTGGATGAGTGAGGCAGCGGCAGGACGGGTGAGGCAGCGGCGCACGCTCCTCGGCACCGGCTCACCTCTCTCACCCCCCCTCACAGCAAAGAGCAGCCTACCCGGCGCCGCCTGCAACGCTCCTCGGCACCGCCGCCTCACCTCGAGCCGGAGGGCAGCGGGGGGGCTCCCGCCCTGCAGGAGGCCTCACCTCGAGCCGGAGGGCAGCGGGGGGGCTCCCGCCCTGCAGGACGCCTCACCTCGAGCCGGAGGGCAGCGGGGGGGCTCCCGCCCTGCAGGACGCCTCACCTCGAGCCGGAGGGCAGCGGGGGGGCTCCCGCCCTGCAGGAGGGACCCCACACATGCCCCGTGCTGCTCTCCCCCCTCCACATGTGCTCTCCCCCCCTCCACATGCTACGTGCTGCTCTCCCCCCCTCCACATGCCCCGTACTGCTCTCCCTGCAGCTTCCCCCCCCCTCCACATGCCCTCTGTCCGGCTCCGGTCTGATCCCCGCCCCTCCGTACCAGATGACTGCAGGGTCCGTCTCCCGGCCTGCACGGGGAACATGCTGCCGACTGCAAGGTAAGCATCTCCCCCCCCCACACACGTACAAATACACACGTAGACACACGTGTACACACACGTAGACACACACGTAGACACACAGGCACACGTAGACACACGTATACACGTAGACACACGTATACACGCAGACACACGTAGACACGTAGACACACGTAGACACGCAGACACGCAGACACGTAGACACGCAGACACACGTAGACACACGTAGACACGCAGACACACGTAGGCACGCACACACACGTAGACACGCACACACACGTAGACACACACGTAGACACACACACACGTAGACACACACACACGTAGACACACACACATACACACACACACGTAGACACACACACGTACACACACACACGTATACACACACACACACGTATACACACACACACACGTAGACATACACGTATACGCACACACACGTAGACACACACACGTAGACACACACACACACGTAGACACACACACACGTAGACACACACACGTAGACACACACACATGTACACGTAGACACACACACACGTACACGTAGACACGTACACACACATGTACACGTATACTCACACACATGTACACGTACACACACACACATGGAGACATACACACTTATACACACACACACGTATACACACACACACACGTATACACACACACACGTATACACACACATGTATACACACACGTGTATACACACACACAAACATGTATACACACACAAATGTACACACACACACACATCTATACACACACACACATACTATGTATACACACAAACATGTATACACACACACAAACATGTATACACATGTGTATACACACATGTGTATACACACACATGTATACACACACGCACACAATATATACATACACACAATGTCTACACACACATGTGTATACACACACATGTGTATACACACACACACGTGTATACACGTGTATACACACATGTGTATACACACACATGTATACACACACATGTATACACACACGTACACATGTATACACACACACATACAATGTATACCCACAAACATGTATACACACACACACAAACATGTATACACACACACACACGTGTGTATACACACACACACACGTGTATACATACACACGTATACACACACACACGCACACACTATCCCCAGCACCACCACATCAGCACACCGCTATCCCATGCCCCCCCAGCACACTGGCATTCTCGGCTCCCCGCCATTCCCAGCCCCCATCAACACCATCAGCACCCACACATCGGCACCTTTGCACCTCCCCCATCGGCACACCCACATCCGCACCCCCACATCAGCACCAAACCCTCCCAAATCAGCACCCCGATACAATCACCATCAGTACAGACACAGCAGCACTACCACCGCACATGGGCCGCGTTGACCACTCCTCACCCAAATGCCACACCCACACCACAAACATCCCGGGCAACGCCGGGGCTCTCAGCTAGTAGTATATATAAATACATTGCATGCACAGTAAGAGATAATATAGACAGAGCCGGCGCAAGGGTTTCATACGCCCCAGGCGAAACTTCAAATTTGCTCCCCAGTTGTATAAAAAAATAATAAGATTAATAAAATAAACAGTGGCGTTAACGGGGTGCAAAATAAGAATAATAGGGCGCCAAAATACCGGGGGGGGGAAATAAAAATAATTTAATAAATAAATAAATAAATAATAATAATAATAGGGAAAAAAAATAATAATTAATGCGCCCCTAGGATTGTTGCGCCCTAAGCGACCGCCGAGGTTCACCTAATGGACGGGGCGCCCCGGTTACAGGCGTATGTAACAGTTACAGCCCAGATTAAAATGTGAGACAGCCTTAGTTTTGAAAGAACTTAGACTGGTGGTGGATGTGAGAGTCTCCGGTAGACTGCTCCAGTTTTGGGGTGCACGGTAAGAGAAGGAGGAACGTCCGGATACTTTGTTGAGCCTTGGGACCATGAACAGTCTTTTGGAGTCAGATCTCGGATAAGTGCTGCGTGTGGTAGGGGTGAGGCGCTTGTTCAGATAGCTGGGTAGCTTGCACAGAAAGTATTTGAAGGCGAGACAGGAAAGATGAACTTTGCGCCTAGACTCGAGTGATGGCCATTGTAGTGTAGGGATTAGAGTAGGAGCAAGAGGATTGAGGAGATGGGAGAGAAAGAGGGCAAGTGGTAGATGGTGAAAAGATCAACAGCGATACGTCCTCTGTGACAGCGGAAAAAGAGTCGATGAAGGCAGGAGGAGAGTTAGGAAGAGGAGGTGTAGGATGTGAGGGGGATACAGAGGGGGTGTCCTGACGAATGGAATCCACCTTTGACTTGAAATAGTCAGCAGAGTCCTGAGGTGAAATGGAGGAAGAAAAACAGGTGACAGATGGTGGTTTGAGTAGAGAGTCAAAGACAGAAGAGTCGGAGGCTGAGTTAGACTTGGGAGTGTTGATTAGTGAAGAAATGCAGGTTTGTTTAGCCTGGGAGAGGGCAAAGTGTACTAATGGCAGTGACATGGTTAAGGGGTCAGTCCCTCCTAGGGGCAAAGTGTACTAATGGCAGTGACATGGTTAAGGGGTCAGTCCCTCCTAGGGGCAAAGTGTACTAATGGCAGTGACATGGTTAAGGGGTCAGTCCCTCCTAGGGGCAAAGTGTACTAATGGCAGTGACATGGTTAAGGGGTCAGTCCCTCCTAGGGGCAAAGTGTACTAATGGCAGAGACATGGTTAAGGGGTCAGTCCCTCCTAGGGGCAAAGTGTACTAATAGCAGTGACATGGTTAAGGGGTCAGTCCCTCCTAGGAGCAAAGTGTGCTAATGGCAGTGACATGGTTAAGGGGTCAGTCCCTCCTAGGAGCAAAGTGTACTAATGGCAGTGACATGGTTAAGGGGTCAGTCCCTCCTAGGGGCAAAGTGTACTAATGGCAGAGACATGGTTAAGGGGTCAGTCCCTCCTAGGGGCAAAGTGTACTAATAGCAGTGACATGGTTAAGGGGTCAGTCCCTCCTAGGAGCAAAGTGTGCTAATGGCAGTGACATGGTTAAGTGGTCAGTCCCTCCTAGGAGCAAAGTGTACTAATGGCAGTGACATGGTTAAGGGGGTCACATCTGGGTAATTGATGCCTTTTTACCAAAATCTGAAACCTATAAGAATTTTTAAACCATTTTTTAAAGATAGTTTATAAACATGATGAGCTGAGACTTTGGGGGTGGGGGGGATTTCCTCAGGCTGTTCCCTTTCGCCTGATGTTACTGTGTCCAACTAGAGTTTGCACAGGCAAAGCCCCCCTCTCTCCCCCTCCCCTTATCTTTATTGGTTCTCTGATAAGGACAGGGTGGGATAAGGGGAAAGAAAACACTTGACTGACAAACACTTCCCCAAAATTAGACAACCCCCAAGGGAAGCGCAACTTGCAGCATAATTTACAGAGACATTTTTGCTTGTAGGATGGTTAGATAACTTTAAAGATGCCAATTCTTTTGTTTCTTTCTTTACGAAAGGTTTGCCCAGCTGTGTGCAATTGCATCTTTTCATTGCTAAAATTGGTGTCACTTTTCCACTTTCTCCCTGAAAAACATTCCCGGCCTGGTGTGCTTTGTGATCCGCCTGAATACTGATCGTCCCCCTATCAGGAGACCTTGGAAGAGAAGTTTCCCAACATCCCGCCCCTGGCGCTGAGCTTCATGAAGGTGAGGCTCAATTATTTACTACCCCCAAGCAGCATCGCCGTGCTAAGAACCCAGCCTTTGAAGTGGGTGATCCCAGTGTCAGCAACTAATGACCTTACGTAAGTTACCTTCCTCCTCCGTGCCTAAGGCAGCAACATGAGAGTGCAAGCTCTTTGGGGCAGTGACTCAGGGCCTACAACATGCTGTGTTTAACACTGTAAGCTGTCTAATAAATAATATTATACTGGCGTTCTAGGACCTCTTTTAAGACCTAAGCCAGGGAGTGGCGAACTGCAGCCTTCCAGGGCCACCAGCAGGTCAGGTTTTCACGATATCCCTGCTTCAGCACAGCTGTCTCAGTCATTATGACTGGAGTTGGCCACCCCTGACCTAAGAGCTACTACTAACCACGTTGGTTCATTATAAGCCAGAGCCTTGGTTAAAATGAGTCCATGCGAACACCGGCTGGGCCAGACTCCCCGAGCCCAGGTAAGGGGGGTGCGCTCCCCCGATCCGGCGCTACGTCACATTGGCTTGGACGGTAGGTGACGACAGCTTGATGGATCCGGGCCTGGGTGTTCTGCCAGCCACATGGAAGCTGGACCCACCTACGGATTGTTGGTGAAGAGCTCGGATCTTCTACTGCAGGGGAGGGCCACCAACAGGTCAGGTTCTTCGACTGAGCCACTGATTGGGCCACATGTGCTGAAGCAGGGATATCCTCAAAACCTGACCTGGCCACTCCTGCTCTGCTGGTTCTCCTAAGCGGGCGGATCAGAGAACATTCCGGAGTAGAAGACCCACACGCTTATTGTGATGTCATTTTACATACATTGAAAGACTTGAACACTATTAGATGTCAGCGTTTCTAACGTCTGTACCATATGTATATTACATTACAGTAACTTACACATGAGCCTAAGGAACTAGTGTGACATGAGCAGGAGCAGAGTCCAAGGGCCACCAGCTGAAGAGCCCTGATCTAATGTAGGCCGCCTTCTATAGAAGTCTCCGGTCACACCACTTACCCGCACGGCGGCATGGCCCCTCTGGCAGCTTCAGGGTTAGACTATTAGCCGTTTAGAGCGTGTTTCCCCGTCTCCGCGCAGGGCTGTCTGCGCATGAACCCCGACGACCGCCACACCTGTGAGCAGCTGCTGGAGAGCTCTTACTTCAACTGCGCCCGCGAGGAACCGGAGAAGAGAAAAGCGAAGGGCCGGAGGCGGCTGCAGCAGGTAATCACTGCGCCTCTCGTTGCCAACTCCTATCGTAAGTGGGGGGGGCGGGAATCCGCCCTGAAGAGTGCTTTTATTTCTCAAAAACGCGCAGAGCTGATCTTCGTAGTGGGAGAACCTCCCCCCCCCGCCCCCCACCTTAGAATCGCCAGCGTCCATTTACCTGGTGATTCCGATCACGTTATCCACCATTGAAAATGAGTGGGCAAAACATGGATTATTACAAGTAATAATCTCATAGTCATGGGGCGGCCAACTCCAGTCCTCAAGGGCCACCAACAGGTCAGGTTTTGAGGCTATCATTCCCACCCCCCCCCCACCCCCGCTCTCCCCGTATGTTTGCACGGGGATAGAAGGATGTTAAGGTACAGAGAGGTGATGTTATTCTTACTGTTATTTCGTTTCTCTCTAGCTCCACAATGTCAGTGCACCCAATGGTAGGAACGGGTCCCGGGGCTCTGCACGGCCATGGGGGGGCGATAGAGAGGATATGGGAATTATTCTATTAGTTTTTTTGTTTTATTTCCCCTAGTCCCCCTAAGGCCAGTAGAAGTAATGCACTGGCATGGGAGCCCCAGAGAGATCCCCAGGATCCTGTGTGTGTTTAACTGATCTAACGTTAGTATCTTTCTCCCTGAACACGTCCTGATCAAATGTTTCCCTAGTGTTACAAATCTAAATTGTCTTAATCTCTAGCTGCTGAGAAGTATAGGGTCATTTTTAGACTACACTGGGCTGAGGAGAGAGCTCCATTTTAACATCCCAGACAATCAGTATTTCAACCCCTTATATCTCTAAAATCAGATTTAAAAAACAAAACAAAAAAACTCTAACAAGGGCAGATAAATATCTCAAAAGGAATTGAAAAAAAATACAATAAGATGCAGAAGATAAATTGGCCTTATCGCGAGGACTGCTGCTTTAATTTCTTTGTGTCTAGCCGAACTGAGGCAGAACAATTATTGGGTCTTATTCCTTGTACTTGTATAGGCAGGATGTACAAAGAGAGGGGATTATTTTGTTAATGTCCCATTGGGAGAAAAGCGCTAGATAAATAAAGTTATTTGTTCTTCTTCTTATTATTATTATTATTATTATTATTATTTTTCACACATGGCTTCACCACTTTGGCTTTATTTTTGTTAAATAAATCATGACACGGTGTAATATGTCCTGTGTTGTTGTTCATCTGAGGTTGTATTTACCTAATTTTAAGACCTGCTAAGGAACAGATGATTGTTGTTATGTCCTGATATGTAAAACCATAGAATTCAAAGAGGGAGAAACTTTATTTTTCACACAACTGTACATACATTATCCAGACAGAGAGCGAAATATCTAATCATGGATGCATTACACCCCTATTTTCTCTTCTCTCCCAGGGCCAGCTGTTGCCTCAGATTCCCGGGAACGGAGCCTCTCCGGCGCCCGATGCCAAAAAACAGCCGCGGGCCCACAAATTCGATCACCTTCCCAACATTTAACCGCTCTACCTGCTTCTTCTGGGCAACAAGGCACCGTCTGGAGAGCACCACCCTAAGGGGATGGGGCGGGGGGGGGGGGTGTCTCAGCGCTCTGCTGAAATTTAGGGCGCTTGGTCACGGATCAAATGTGACACAGAGGACAAGGCCAACATTTCGGGGGGGGATTCTGGTAGTGAGTGGTAAACGCATATTATACCTTTATAAATGAGCTTTAGCTGGAATCGCATGACTTGCAACCCAATATTTTCTAGGGTAATAAGGCACTTCAGAGTTGGGTTACCATCAGCCAATATGATGATTTTACAGAGATTAGGGGTGTTCAGTTAGACTTAAGGTTTTAACTTTGGATAAGCAGCAGGTCGATCACTTTGAATAACCAGATCATTGTCCGGATTTAACCGAGACTCACTTATGAAAATGATTTGAATAGTCGAGAACGAAAGAATTTAGAGTCAATGTAGCAAATCTCCAAAGACGCACCTCGTGGAATTAAAACCTCATTAAAGGAGTCATTTAAACCACACGTCTCTTAGCGTCAATGTGTCAGCCATCTTTCTGCTGACATTGTTGCGCTTGCTTCTCAACCACGGTCAACAGGAGCAAGAGGAGCTGGGCAGGTTCTTGCAGAACGCAGTAGTAGTGGGATGAATGGGTGTAGAAAGGGGACTTTCACCCCGAACCATGCCAAATTGGGCTCCCCCCCCCTGCGAATAAAGTCACGAATCAGAGCATGGTTAAAATCTGCTAAGTGTTTCAATGAATGAACTTCCCACCCAGAGCCTGAGATCTGGGTTTTGCTGGAGAGAAACCGTTTGTCCAATCACCTGCGCGTTGCGACACAGCTGCGATTTATCGGCGAAACGGCCATCGGGATGTGGGAAATGTGTCATCTCGGAGAAACTTCTAACCCGTACAAGTTCTGCAGGCTGGTTAGCCCCGGGAATCCACTTTTGGCCAAGAAACCACGAAACGACGCAAAGTCCAATCTCATGGTCTTCCAGCTTTAACTGGGGTCAGAAAACAGCAAATGTACACAGGGAAAAGTCCTACTGGGGTTCTTATTTTAACGGGATTTCCTTTTCTTGACGAATCTGTTGCTATGTTTGCATCACTTTTTTTTTAGAAGACTGACAAATAACTCTTTGCAGCCAGCCCCATCCATTACGTATCATTGTTTAACCCTTTGGGTGCCCTAAGACATGCCTTGCCCCTTTGTGTGCCCATGGACGTAACTACGTCATGTGGTCTGGTACTCCAGGGGCCCCCCGGGACATAGTGCCTACATCATAACCTCCGCTACCCATCATTAGTGACATCAAAGCGGTTAGGTGATTGTGCGTGCCTGGCGGCCAACCGGCCATAGGGAACACTAGGGACCCTGTAATGTACGGGGTACGTCATGCATGAAACGCTCATTTCCTAGGGGGGGGAGATCACTTGAACTCGATCGTGTACTGGAGTATCCCACACTTCCAATCATGCCCTTGGAGGACCCTGCCCGCGATCATGTCATCGCGACACCAATTCGATCACCGGTGGTGGCACCTTCTCACACTCACCGGGCTGGGCTGCCGGTTACATGGAGATAGGCGACAGCATTTCCTTGCAGATTGGGAAACCGCTTTTTTTTTTATTGAATCAGCTTCTAAATCAGGGGCGGCCAACTCACTCCAGTCATCAAGGGCCACCAACAGGCCAGCTTTTCAGGATATCCCTGCTTCAGCACAGGTGGCTGTCATAACGATCGCTGGTGGCCCTTGATGACTGGAGTTGGCCACTCCTGATCTACATCAAACATGGATATTGTACAAGAGTTTCAGGCCTCGTACAGCACTGGCTTTAAACCAGACAACCTCAGACACCGTTCTGTAGACACACAAGGGATATTAGTAACAGTATGGATGTTGTTCTGTACATTTTAGGGATTTCTTTGGCCAAGGCTCATGGGAAACGTAAGGTTTCATAATACTGCAGTTAGGAACTTATCTACATGACGGCGACTGGCTCCATTTCTCTATCCATATTCCCAGCTACCAATTACCGACATGTCTTCAAGAGCCGGAAAACGTGCAGCCCGATAAGATCTTTTATATTGTTACTAGAAATGCGGTCTCTTCCTAAATATTCAAGTTACAGGCGGTCCTCGGTTATCCGACACAATGCGTTACGCAAAATGGCGTTGGAAAGCGAAACACTTTTTCCCATCGGAACACTGTTTAAATGAAAGGTTCCGTTCCTGAAGGCATTTTTAATGCTAAAATACACAAAATATTTTACGCAGGCAATAAGATACGCAGCACACACATACATTATATAGTGTATATACTGTATTATATATTATATAGTATAATATATATAATATACATAAAAAACTTTGTAAGAGCGTTGGATAACCCGGTTTGGCGTTGTAAAAATGGACATAGGTATGCATTGCATAGCGTTGGATAAGCCATGCGTTGTAAAGCGCAGCGTTGTAAAATGAGGACTGCCTGTATTGATTTGAAAAGACTCCGATTTTTCCACCGCCCCGCCCCATAAGATACAGGAGCACACGTGGCCTTATTAAATGTGGATCAGTGGTTTTCAACCTGTGTTCCAGAGGTTACCAGGGGAACACAGAGAAATATTTGGCATAGGCGGATCGTTGCCCAACACAATTATTTTATTTTTGCACTTTCTTTAAAGTAATAATGATAATAAAAAATAAAAAAAAGGCTGTCAAAAGGGAATCTGTAATAAGTTGTGTAATATCTCTATCTATATATCTATCAAGTTCTACTACAGCGACGGCATTGTTACGTACAAAGGACAGGTAGATTATGGGGGCCACACCAAGAAGATGGAAGATTTCCAGAGTTGTCATATAATTTAGAGGCTTCTGCACTTCTGAGAAGGTTGAAAACCAAATTGATTAGGTAGCCCAACGCCATTATAAGCCAACCTGCAACTTCAACCTGCAATCAGCACCCAGCGCTGTCCTGTTACTCTCAATAATAAGCATTGTTACCAAGGGCCAACGCCCTGATTTATTGGGGAGGGTCGTAGGATGTATGTCACAGAGGAAGGGGTGAGGGGTAGGTGTGGGGTTCGGATGGGAGGTTTGTCTGGGGGATGCTCTTGGCTCACAGCTGCATGATATTTCATTCAGTCAAAATCCTCTCCCATCCCCCCCCAAATGTTTGGTGTTGTGGGGTTCAGCTGCCCCAGTTTCTTTCGTCTTCAGGTTTCATCTCCAGGACGTCGGTGACCAGGCCGGTTCCGATGGTCCGGTTCCCGTCTCGCAGGGTGAAGCGCTGGCCGGCCTCCAGGACCATGGGTTGCCGTAGAGTCAGGGTGAGGGGGGAGTCATCTCCCGGCATCACCAGCTCCTGAGAGAGAAGGGGAGGGCATCACAACGTGAGGGAGGAAGGGAAGGCGCACACACGGGGAGGAAGGGAAGGCGCACACACAGGGAGGAAGGGAAGGCGCACACACGGGGAGGAAGGGAAGGCGCACACACGGGGAGGAAGGGAAGGCGCACACACGGGGAGGAAGGGAAGGCGTATACACAGGGAGGAAGGGAAGGCGCACACACGGGGAGGAAGGGAAGGCGCACACACGGGGAGGAAGGGAAGGCGCACACACGGGGAGGAAGGGAAGGCGCACACACGGGGAGGAAGGGAAGGCGCACACACGGGGAGGAAGGGAAGGCGCACACACGGGGAGGAAGGGAAGGCGCACACACGGGGAGGAAGGGAAGGCGCACACACGGGGAGGAAGGGAAGGCGCACACACGGGGAGGAAGGGAAGGCGCACACACGGGGAGGAAGGGAAGGCGCACACACGGGGAGGAAGGGAAGGATATACACAGGGAGGAAGGGAGGGATATACACAGGGAGGAAGGGAAGGCGTATACACAGGGAGGAAGGGAAGGCGTATACACAGGGAGGAAGGGAAGGCGTATACACAGGGAGGAAGGGAAGGCGTATACACAGGGAGGAAGGGAAGGCGTATACACAGGGAGGAAGGGAGGGATATACACAGGGAGGAAGGGAAGGCGTATACACAGGGAGGAAGGGAAGGCGTATACACAGGGAGGAAGGGAAGGCGTATACACAGAGAGGAAGGGAAGGCGCATACACAGGGAGGAAGGGAAGGATATACACAGGGAGGAAGGGAAGGCGTATACACAGGGAGGAAGGGAAGGATATACACAGGGAGGAAGGGAAGGCGTATACACAGGGAGGAAGGGAAGGATATACACAGGGAGGAAGGGAGTGATATACACAGGGAGGAAGGGAGTGATATACACAGGGAGGAAGGGAGGGATATACACAGGGAGGAAGGGAGGGATATACACAGGGAGGAAGGGAAGGCGTATACACAGGGAGGAAGGGAAGGATATACACAGGGAGGAAGGCATCACAAAAATGAGAGAGGGAGAACGCTCAATGGCTTGTATAGCGAACCCTGCGCCTATGTGCTTTATAGAAACTCCAAAAAGGTGGAGGGAAGAATCAGAATCAGGGTTCAGAGAGGAGGGCGTCACAACGAGAGAGAGAGGGGAAGGGAGGTGTATATACAGAGAGGAGGGTGTCACAAGAGGAAGGGAGGTGTATATACAGAGAGGAGGGCGTCACAAGAGGAAGGGAGGTGTATATACACAAAGGAGTGCATCACATAAAAGAGTATATACAGAGAGCATGTAAACAGAGAAGATAAAACAGAAGTCCCTCATCTATTTCAATCTGAAACTCACCAGCCCTTTTATCCCCTGTACCCCATATTGAAATATCTTTGAATTGGCAGTATAACCCTGTTCATTTAATGTAACCATGTATTGTTATAACTCTGTGCCCAGGACATACCTGAAAACGAGAGGCAACTCTCAATGCATTACTTCCTGGTAACACATTTTATACATAAATAATATACAGGGGACGATTCCCATTACCGACTAGGAGAAGAGGAAAGCCGGGGATATATTTAGAAAAGAAAACCCGTACTGAGTGTGCAGAGAACAGCAAAGGCAGAGGCAGAGAGCGCAAATACCATCTCACGCAGAGTGAGCGCAGAAACTGGGATCCGTGCAGAGAAGGACAGAGGCAGAGAGCGCAAATACCATCTCACGCAGAGTGAGCGCAGAAACTGGGATCCGTGCAGAGAAGGACAGAGGCAGAGAGCGCAAATACCATCTCACGCAGAGTGAGCGCAGAAACATAACATGCTGGGATCCTGCAGAGAAGGACAGAGGCAGAGAGCGCAAATACCATCTCACACAGAGTGAGCGCAGAAACATAACATGCTGGGATCCTGCAGAGAAGGACAGAGGCAGAGAGCGCAAATACCATCTCACGCAGAGTGAGCGCAGAAACATAACATGCTGGGATCCTGCAGAGAAGGACAGAGGCAGAGAGCGCAAATACCATCTCACGCAGAGTGAGCGCAGAAACATAACATGCTGAGATCCTCCAGCTCTTCCTGGCATAATTTTGAGCAGACCCAAAGAACTGGAGATGGGTCAATGCAGAGCGATCCAGGCAGATGTGAGGCTTCGGCAGCGCGAGACGTACCTTGTTGGGAGGGAGGGTGACCCGACACGCCATGTCCCAGGTCAGAGAGAACATCACGGGCATGAAGTTGCTGACAAAAGGCTTGTGACGTCCGCCTTCCTCCTTACTGAGAATGTACACCTGCAACAACGCAACGCGTTAGTCACAACACAACCTGGGCACACACAGCCCCTTACTGAGCATGCACACCTGAAACAACGCAACGTGTTAATGTCACAACACAGCAACACAACCCTTTCCCTTACTGGGGATGTACAACTGGGACCAGTGTTCGGGCAACTGGCACCCAGATCCACGACTGCGTGTACACACCCCTGGGATACAAGTATTTCAATGGCTCTCTTCCAACATGTAGTCACAAGAAACACTGCCCCTTACTGAGGGCTCATAGCTCACAGCCTCCCCCCCTTACTGAGGATGCATAGCTCACAGCCTCCCCCCTTACTGAGGGCTCATAGCTCACAGCCTCCCCCCTTACTGAGGGCTCATAGCTCACAGCCTCCCCCTTACTGAGGGCGCATAGCTCACAGCCTCCCCCCTTACTGAGGGCGCATAGCTCACAGCCTCCCCCCTTACTGAGGGCGCATAGCTCACAGCCTCCCCCCTTACTGAGGGCTCATAGCTCACAGCCTCCCCCCTTACTGAGGGCTCATAGCTCACAGCCTCCCCCCTTACTGAGGGCTCATAGCTCACAGCCTCCCCCCTTACCGAGGACGCATAGCTCACAGCCTCCCCCCTTACTGAGGGCTCATAGCTCACAGCCTCCCCCCTTACTGAGGGCTCATAGCTCACAGCCTCCCCCCTTACTGAGGACGCATAGCTCACAGCCTCCCCCCTTACTGAGGACGCATAGCTCACAGCCTCCCCCCTTACTGAGGACGCATAGCTCACAGCCTCCCCCCTTACTGAGGGCGCATAGCTCACAGCCTCCCCCCTTACTGAGGACGCATAGCTCACAGCCTCCCCCCTTACTGAGGACGCATAGCTCACAGCCTCCCCCTTACTGAGGGCGCATAGCTCACAGCCTCCCCCCTTACTGAGGGCTCATAGCTCACAGCCTCCCCCTTACTGAGGGCTCATAGCTCACAGCCTCCCCCCTTACTGAGGGCTCATAGCTCACAGCCTCCCCCCTTACTGAGGGCTCATAGCTCACAGCCTCCCCCTTACTGAGGGCTCATAGCTCACAGCCTCCCCCTTACTGAGGGCTCATAGCTCACAGCCTCCCCCTTACTGAGGGCTCATAGCTCACAGCCTCCCCCCCTTACTGAGGGCTCATAGCTCACAGCCTCCCCCCTTACTGAGGGCTCATAGCTCACAGCCTCCCCCTTACTGAGGGCTCATAGCTCACAGCCTCCCCCCTTACCGAGGACGCATAGCTCACAGCCTCCCCCTTACTGAGGGCTCATAGCTCACAGCCTCCCCCCTTACTGAGGGCTCACAGCCTCCCCCTTACTGAGGGCTCATAGCTCACAGCCTCCCCCCTTACTGAGGACGCATAGCTCACAGCCTCCCCCCTTACTGAGGGCTCATAGCTTACAGCCTCCCCCCTTACTGAGGACGCATAGCTCACAGCCTCCCGCCTTACTGAGGGCGCATAGCTCACAGCCTCCCCCCTTACTGAGGGCTCATGGCTCACAGCCTCCCCCCTTACTGAGGGCTCATAGCTCAGCCTCCCCCCTTACTGAGGACGCATAACTCACAGCCTCCCCCCCTTACTGAGGGCTCATAGCTCACAGCCTCCCCCCTTACTGAGGGCTCATAGCTCACAGCCTCCCCCCTTACTGAGGGCTCATAGCTCACAGCCTCCCCCCTTACTGAGGGCTCATAGCTCACAGCCTCCCCCCTTACTGAGGGCTCATAGCTCACAGCCTCCCCCTTACTGAGGGCTCATAGCTCACAGCCTCCCCCCTTACTGAGGGCGCATAGCTCACAGCCTCCCCCCTTACTGAGGGCTCATAGCTCACAGCCTCCCCCCTTACTGAGGACGCATAGCTCACAGCCTCCCCCCTTACTGAGGACGCATAGCTCACAGCCTCCCCCCTTACTGAGGACGCATAGCTCACAGCCTCCCCCCTTACTGAGGGCTCATAGCTCACAGCCTCCCCCTTACTGAGGGCTCATAGCTCACAGCCTCCCCCCTTACTGAGGGCTCATAGCTCACAGCCTCCCCCCTTACTGAGGACGCATAGCTCACAGCCTCCCCCTTACTGAGGGCTCATAGCTCACAGCCTCCCCCCTTACTGAGGGCTCATAGCTCACAGCCTCCCCCCTTACTGAGGACGCATAGCTCACAGCCTCCCCCCTTACTGAGGACGCATAGCTCACAGCCTCCCCCCTTACTGAGGACGCATAGCTCACAGTCTCCCCCCTTACTGAGGACGCAAAGCTCACAGCCTCCCCCCTTACTGAGGAAGCATAGCTCACAGCCTCCCCCCTTACTGAGGGCTCATAGCTCACAGCCTCCCCCCTTACTGAGGGCTCATAGCTCACAGCCTCTCCCCTTACTGAGGGCTCATAGCTCAAAGCCTCCCCCCTTACTGAGGGCGCATAGCTCACAGCCTCCCCCCTTACTGAGGACGCATAGCTCACAGCCTCCCCCTTACTGAGGGCTCATAGCTCACAGCCTCCCCCCTTACTGAGGGCTCATAGCTCACAGCCTCCCCCCTTACTGAGGGCTCACAGCCTCCCCCCTTACTGAGGGCTCATAGCTCACAGCCTCCCCCCTTACAGAGGGCGCATAGCTCACAGCCTCCCCCCTTACTGAGGGCGCATAGCTCACAGCCTCCCCCTTACTGAGGGCGCATAGCTCACAGCCTCCCCCCTTACTGAGGGCTCATAGCTCACAGCCTCCCCCCTTACTGAGGGCTCATAGCTCACAGCCTCCCCCCTTACTGAGGACGCATAGCTCACAGCCTCCCCCCTTACTGAGGACGCATAGCTCACAGCCTCCCCCCTTACTGAGGACGCATAGCTCACAGCCTCCCCCCTTACTGAGGACGCATAGCTCACAGCCTCCCCCCTTACTGAGGGCTCACAGCCTCCCCCCTTACTGAGGGCTCATAGCTCACAGCCTCCCCCCTTACAGAGGGCGCATAGCTCACAGCCTCCCCCCTTACTTAAGGCGCATAGCTCACAGCCTCCCCCCTTACTGAGGGCGCATAGCTCACAGCCTCCCCCCTTACTGAGGACGCATAGCTCACAGCCTCCCCCCTTACTGAGGGCTCATAGCTCACTGCCTCCCCCCTTACTGAGGGCTCATAGCTCACAGCCTCCCCCCTTACTGAGGACGCATAGCTCACAGCCTCCCCCCTTACTGAGGACGCATAGCTCACAGCCTCCCCCCTTACTGAGGACGCATAGCTCACAGCCTCCCCCCTTACTGAGGGCTCATAGCTCACAGCCTCCCCCCTTACTGAGGGCGCATAGCTCACAGCCTCCCCCCTTACCGAGGGCGCATAGCTCACAGCCTCCCCCCTTACTGAGGGCGCATAGCTCACAGCCTCCCCCCTTACCGAGGGCGCATAGCTCACAGCCTCCCCCCTTACCGAGGACGCATAGCTCACAGCCTCCCCCCTTACTGAGGACGCATAGCTCACAGCCTCCCCCCTTACTGAGGACGCATAGCTCACAGCCTCCCCCCTTACTGAGGGCGCATAGCTCACAGCCTCCCCCCTTACCGAGGGCGCATAGCTCACAGCATCCCCCCTTACTGAGGGCGCATAGCTCACAGCCTCCCCCCTTACCGAGGGCTCATAGCTCACAGCCTCCCCCCTTACTGAGGGCTCATAGCTTACAGCCTCCCCCCCTTACTGAGGATGCATTGCTCACAGCCTCCCCCCTTACTTAGGGCGCATAACTCACAGCCTCCCCCCTTACTGAGGGCTCATAGCTCACAGCCTCCCCCCTTACTGAGGGCTCATAGCTCACAGCCTCCCCCCTTACTGAGGGCTCATAGCTCACAGCCTCCCCCCTTACTGAGGACGCATAGCTCACAGCCTCCCCCCTTACGGGGGACGCATAGCTCACAGCCTCCCCCCTTACCGAGGACGCATAGCTCACAGCCTCCTGAGGGCGCATAGCTCACAGCCTCCCCCCTTACCGAGGGCGCATAGCTCACAGCCTCCCCCCTTACCGAGGACACATAGCTCACAGCCTCCTCCCTTACCGAGGGCTCATAGCTCACAGCCTCCCCCCCTTACTGAGGATGCATAGCTCACAGCCTCCCCCCTTACTGAGGGCTCATAGCTCACAGCCACCCCCCTTACTGAGGGCTCATAGCTCACAGCCTCCCCCCTTACTGAGGGCTCATAGCTCACAGCCTCCCCCCTTACTGAGGACGCATAGCTCACAGCCTCCCCCCTTACTGAGGATGCATAGCTCACAGCCTCCCCCCTTACTGAGGGCTCATAGCTCACAGCCTCCCCCCTTACTGAGGACGCATAGCTCACAGCCTCCCCCCTTACTGAGGACGCATAGCCCACAGCCTCCCCCCTTACTGAGGACGCATAGCTCACAGCCTCCCCCCTTACTGAGGGCTCATAGCTCACAGCCTCCCCCCTTACTGAGGGCGCATAGCTCACAGCCTCCCCCTTACTGAGGGATCATAGCTCACAGCCTCCCCCCTTACTGAGGACGCATAGCTCACAGCCTCCCCCCTTACTGAGGACGCATAGCTCACAGCCTCCCCCTTACTGAGGGCTCATAGCTCACAGCCTCCCCCCTTACTGAGGACGCATAGCTCACAGCCTCCCCCCTTACTGAGGGCTCATAGCTCACAGCCTCCCCCTTACTGAGGATGCATAGCTCACAGCCTCCCCCCTTACCGAGGGCTCATAGCTCACAGCCTCTCCCCTTACTGAGGGCTCATAGCTCACAGCCTCCCCCCTTACTGAGGGCTCATAGCTCACAGCCTCCCCCCTTACTGAGGGCTCATAGCTCACAGCCTCCCCCCTTACTGAGGGCTCATAGCTCACAGCCTCCCCCCTTACTGAGGGCTCATAGCTCACAGCCTCCCCCCTTACTGAGGGCTCATAGCTCACAGCCTCCCCCTTACTGAGGGCTCATAGCTCACAGCCTCCCCCCTTACTGAGGGCTCATAGCTCACAGCCTCCCCCCTTACTGAGGGCTCATAGCTCACAGCCTCCCCCTTACTGAGGGCTCATAGCTCACAGCCTCCCCCCTTACTGAGGGCTCATAGCTCACAGCCTCCCCCCTTACTGAGGGCTCATAGCTCACAGCCTCCCCCCTTACTGATAACAATCCCCCTACATTAAGAACATTTAGAACACGCACTGATCAAGCGATTTGAGACGTTTATACAGAAACCAACATGTGGATTATACACACGGGCACCTGAGCCTGGATAGAACCTGCCCCACACGAGCACCTGAGCCTGGATAGAACCTGCCCCACACGGGCACCTGAGCCTGGATAGAACCTGCCCCACACGGGCACCTGAGCCTGGATAGAACCTGCCCCACACGGGCACCTGAGCCTGGATAGAACCTGCCCCACACGGGCACCTGAGCCTGGATAGAACCTGCCCCACACGGGCACCTGAGCCTGGATAGAACCTGCCCCACACGGGCACCTGAGCCTGGATAGAACCTGCCCCACACGGGCACCTGAGCCTGGATAGAACCTGCCCCACACGAGCACCTAAGCTGGGATAGAACCTGCCCCACACGGGTACCTGAGCCTGGATAGAACCTGCCCCACACGGGCACCTGAGCATGGATAGAACCTGCCCCACACGAGCACCTGAGCCTGGATAGAACCTGCCCCACACGGGCACCTGAGCCTGGATAGAACCTGCCCCAAACGGGCACCTGAGCCTGGATAGAACCTGCCCCACACGGGTACCTGAGCCTGGATAGAACCTGCCCCACACGAGCACCTGAGCCTGGATAGAACCTGCCCCACACGGGTACCTGAGCCTGGATAGAACCTGCCCCACACGAGCACCTGAGCCTGGATAGAACCTGCCCCACACGGGTACCTGAGCCTGGATAGAACCTGCCCCACACGAGCACCTGAGCCTGGATAGAACCTGCCCCACACGGGTACCTGAGCCTGGATAGAACCTGCCCCACACGGGTACCTGAGCTTGGATCTTCTGGTGGGGTCGGATAGACCCTGGTTTGGACATGACCATCCCTCGTCGGACGTCTTCTCTCTTTAACCCGCGAACCAGGGCACCCAGGTTATCTCCGGCCTCTGCCCGGTCCAAGCTCTGGTGGAACATCTCAATGCCTGGAGAGAAAGGAAGTGTGTGAGATGAGCCGTGGAGACAGGTCCCTTATTGCAAGGCGATTAGGAGACTGCTCCATGAGAGAGAGGAGAGACTGCATGCGCAAGAGATGGCAAAGAGAAGGACCAGCAGAAGCATATACGGCCCTATTTTAAATATAGAAACCGATGATAGAGTAAAGGAAGAAGAGGGACGCAGGGGGATTTTACCTGTTACCACCGAACGGACATGTTTGTTGTGGCCGATGAACTCGCACTCGTCGCCTTTTTTGATTGTCCCTCGCTCCAGAGTTCCTGTCACCACCGTCCCCCTGCCTGTGAGACACCGGGAAAAGAAGAAGGGCATCAGGACACTAAAGGGAAAAGAGGCAGTCATGGGAAACCCCCAAAGAGAGCGACAAGAGTGGAGAGATTTTACCTGGAATGGAGTAGACCGCCTCGATGGGGAACAGGAACGGCTTGTCCAGCTCCCGAGGAGGGAGTGGAATGAAAGTATCCACAGCGTCCAGGAGACTCATGATGGAGGTCAAGCCAATGTCAGGATTCCTGTTCTGCAAAGTGCAATCACAGCTAGTCATGTGGAACCAGAACCAACTAAACTAGGCTCAACAGAAACCCATCAAACCAACTCAACTAACACAAACCAGTCAACCCAACACATACCCATCATCACATCCTGCAATGAGACCCAGAACTGGCCAGTACCAAGCCAGTGGACCCAACTCAACCAATCGTATCAGCCCCAACCCATCAACTGAACCTAACATGACCACTACATCTCCCAGAAGCTCTAGCTGCTATTAGGTTCATTTTGCTAAACCAACAGAGAAGCCACAAGTGATCCCCAGACATACCTCGAGTGCACACAGGGCAGATCCTATAACGACCGGGGTGTTCTCACCGTCGTATCCAAACTCCGACAGGAGCTCTCGTACCTCCAACTCCACCAGATCCAGCATCTCTTTGTCATCCACCGCGTCTGCTTTGTTTATATACACCACCATGTGCTCAACACCAATCTGAGGCAGGAGTTACATAGTATGCTCAGTACTCACAGGATATAATGATGTGGACATTGCTCGGGCAGCTCCGGTAACTGGTATAATACTAAAACTACTAATAATACTACTACTACTAAGAATAATAATAATAGCATGTTCTTGTATAGCGCTGCTAGTTTTACATAGCGCTTTACAGAGACATTTTGCAGACACAGGCCCTGCCCCGTAGAGCTTACAATCTATTTTTGGTGTCTGAGGCACAGGGAGGGGTAACTTGCCCAAGGTCATAAGGCGCCCACACTGGGAATTGATCCAGGCTCCCCTGCTTCACACTCAGTTCCAGTCAGTGCCGTTACTCACTGAGCCGCTCCTTCTCCCGTATCAGAGCTGGTTAGGTGTTAACTGATTTGATTGGCAGTTAAACACTGATCAAGCCCTGACACCAGTTAGAGCAGAGAGAATCCCCCTCAGTTATTTGGCTTGATTTGGCTGTGGCCCTGCAGGATGCTTTCCACTGGCTTAAACACAGCTGCAATGTATTAAACATGCAGTTCACGAAGCTCAGTGATTGAGTAGAAACAGCGCAGTGTATAGTTTGCCAGGCTGAAGCAGGCACCCACCTGTTTGGCCAGCAGTATGTGCTCCCGTGTCTGTGGCATCTGTCCGTCCGTGGCAGCAACAACCAGGATACAGCCGTCCATCTGAGCTGTGCCTGTGATCATGTTCTGCACAGAACACATTCGGCAGGGTGTTGGTAGAACATAACAGACCTTGACCAATCACATTGCACCCGAGATGCCACACACGGAACGTACAGACATGAAGCTCCC
Organism: Ascaphus truei; assembly: GCF_040206685.1. Lineage (NCBI taxonomy): Eukaryota > Metazoa > Chordata > Amphibia > Anura > Ascaphidae > Ascaphus > Ascaphus truei. Next base: position 52,826,745 of record NC_134493.1, on the reverse strand, counting down.
TAATAGGCTAAGGTTGTGGTCATGGATACACCGAACCCGCCTCCCCACCCCACAACCAGCGCTTGGAATATTCCATTCCCCCACAGCTCATGGGGGGAGTTCACAATGTAAAACGGAAACACCCGCTTCTCAAATTCTGCTAGATACTCTGATTTACGAGTCATTAGTTAGTGGTAACAACCGCTAGTAAGGAGGGGCTTCATTCCACTGGCATCCAAAACTCCTGTGCACAGAACGTCTCGCAGGTCAGGGGGCTCAACTCCAGTCCTCAAGACAGGTCAAGTTTTAAAGGATATCACAGCTTCAGCGCAGGGGGCTCAGTCGAAGTGGAGTTGAGCACCACTGACCTAGGCGAGTCCCGACATAGAAGGGGGATCGTGAAATCTGCTGCAACCCTCGCACTCCGGGCGCTAGTCTCACCTTCACATAGTCGGCGTGTCCCGGGCAGTCCGTGTGGGCGTAATGCCTGTTCGCCGTGGAGTACTCCACGTGCGACGCATTGATGGTGATGCCGCGAGCCTTTTCTTCTGGGGCGTTGTCTATCTCCTCGTACTTCTTGAACTGAGCTCCCCCGGCCTCTGCAAGGACTGAGACGCAAGAACACACATTAACTGCGGCTCTGGCAATGAGGAGTATTCCTTTTACCAGGGTCTCTGAATGAGGGGCGCTTGGATTTACTCTACCTCCAGCCCACTCTGTCCCTGATAGACCCAATAAATGTATAGGGATGGGGGGGGGGGGGGGAAACACTTTCCAGTGCAAACTCACTCCTGCTTAGCACATGGTGATATCACGCAAAAAGGGAGCCGGCAGGGGAAACCAAATCCCTCCTCCCAAGCCTCAGCGTCTCCAACTAACTTTCTGAAAATCTCAACACTTGTCTCACATCACGTTCCACTAATACCCGCAAGTAGCCTTCCATGATCACGCTCACCCTATAGATACTCCATATGCTGCCAGGGCGTGTGCGCACACTGCCGATCCACACTCACTTACTCTTGGTGATGGCGGCTGTCAGCGTGGTCTTGCCGTGGTCAACGTGCCCGATGGTTCCGATGTTCATGTGTGGTTTGTCCCTCACGAAGGTCTTCTTGGCCTCCGCTGCGTAAGTTCTGAGCAGAAGGGGGCAGAAGCGAGTCGCAGGGCTGGGCCATCTCTGCGTGAACAAGCAGAGAAGGGTGAGGAGTTCATTCGGACCCCCAATATTAACTCACAGCCCCACGTGACTGGAAGATGAAGCTCATGTTTAATGGAAATCTTCCATAGAAATGGATTATATAATGGTAACAAGTGTCCTAATCTCCTGCACCTAAGTTACTTTGCTTAAAAAAAAAAAGCAAAACTCAGTGTTCCCAACGTACAGTGCAGGATTTATCAAACTGACCTTGTGTTGCTCTCTAACCCCCCAGTAATAATCAACTGGAGGGTGCCTCTCCTAGGCAGAACTTTCTTTTAATAGAGATGACAGGACATCCTCAGGGAGTACACTCAATCATTGGAGGGCAGTCTTATTCAGCAAGAGTGAATAGCTAGATGAAGTTTTAGACATATAGTATGTAGTCTAACCAAGTACATTTTGATATGACCCCATCAACACCTCTCCCTCCCCCCTCCCAAAATCTGTTCATTACCCTTGGTTATCCGTTACAGTAGATGTTTACTTACTGGTAAGCGCAGGCTGTGGGCAGGAACCCCAAAGAGAACTGAAACAGAGAGAAGGTGGTTAACAAGGTCCTCTGCATTTCTATAAAAGAGAACGAGAGAGAACTGGCATGGCACATGTGGACTACAAGGCCCCCCTTTACTACATGCTGTCACGCTGCTTCCAGTGCTGGAGAAGAGATTAGCTCCTACCACATGCAGCACTTATCACCTGAGATCAGACTCCAAAAGACTATTCATGGTCCCAAGGCTCAACAAAGTATCCGGATGTTCCTCCTTCTCCTTCCGTGCACCCCAAAACTGGAACAACCTACCAGAGACTCTCACATCCACCACCAGTTTAAATTCTTTCAAATCTAAGGTTGTCTCACATTTTAACCTGGTCTGTAACTGTTTCATACGCTCATAATATATATTTTCTTTAACTGTGCACACAATGTCTCTGTATATAATGTATACCCTGTTCATTTATGTAACTGTACTTGTAACCATGTATTATTTGTTTTACTCTGTGCCCAGGACATACTTGAAAACGAGAGGTAACTCTCAATGTATTACTTCCTGGTAAAATATTTTATAAATAAATAAACTCAAATGGAAGAGACCAGAATCTTCTCCAATATAGGTAAGCGACTTCACAGCATAATGAATAAAGGCCTAAAACTTACAGTCTTACCACAGTGTATGAAACCTCCAAAGCCTCTGGTAACCATGGAAACTCCCCATTTCAGAAATAATGTAAACATTAAGCATGTCAGTGCACTGTATTCTCTTTGTTTCTTTGAGGCACTGACCTTTTACCTGCACTCAAACATCCATAATGTCTAATTTGTGAGACCCGCTGTTAACGCATCTATTTACATGGTGGTTGGCTTGAACACCTCCTCCCACATTTCTACAATATTAACAAGACTTGGTGCTGGGACAGGCAGGTATATTAGGAACCCATATTTACTCGGCTCACCAGATAAATAGCCTCCACTGCTATTAAAATGTCATATTAACGCCTTGGTTTGCGGAGTTCAGTAAAAGCAAAACGGCGGGCATCACGGCCCAGCACAGTTATGTGACCACAGCAGCTCCTAACCCGAAAGAGTCCCCTCCTCGAACGTTTCCCTCCACTTTGTGCCCTGCGCTCCATGGGAATGCAGCACGCGATGCAAGCGGAACAAAAGTACACTGCAGGCATGAATTAGACACTATGTCATGGGCCCCTGGAGTGCCAGGCCCCATAATGGAGTGACTACATCTTGGGGAACCCAAAGGGTTAAAGTGTGCGCTTCTATTCCTTATATGGTCTTGTAATGGGTGTTATGGGAAGTAATGGGGGGGTGGCAGGATGTTATGGATGTAATGGGGGGGGGGGGAGGGGCGGTGTTATGGGATGTAATGGGGGGGAGGGGGCAGTGTTATGGGATGTAGTTTGGGGGGTGTTATGGGATGTTGTAAAAGACAACATACGGCTAAAGGAGACCCTGCCCCAAAGAGCTTACAATCGATGACATACTATAGTCCTAATATTACCTGGTTATAGGAATGTGACCCCTCTAATCTAGTGTCCCCACAGGCCTGACCCCATTATCCCCCCTCACAGGAGGCTGGGGCTCAGGACGTGGCTTCTGAGAGGTTACCCTGGAAACCACATGAGGCTCTTGGGGTCACCTTTAGCATCCTGTGACCTTCCCTTTGCTTCTTAGTGACCTGTGACCCCCACAACCCTGCACTATCTCCCTCCTCGGCCACGTCCCTCGGGACGTGACGTCCCGTCTCCGCCCCCGGTTTCTAACGGGGATTTGACAAGATCCTCACCGGCCCTGCGACATGCAGCCAGCACCACGCGCGCCGCCATCTTGAAATGATTCGGAAGTGACGTCGCGTCACCGGTAAAGACAAGTGCTTGACGCTGCGGGGGAGCCATGTTGGGTGTGGCAGCGTACGCGCCATCTTGGATGTGGTATAAACATGAGCAACAAAGAAATACACCTGTATAAGCAGCTTATTGCTCTCACTGTTACTGTTTTTTTTTCTTATCTCCATGCCATTTACTTGAACTAAATTCGCATTATTTTGACATTGTGCGTGTGCCGTTTCCAGGCTAAATGAATATGGACCAGAATAATAACATCTACAATCTTACATAATTAGCACATCTGTATTGTCATTTGAAGCCCCCCATGTTCACTATTTGAAGGCTGTCTCGTCAATTCAGAGGCTCATTCTCATTCATTGAAAGTTAATTCCATTTGTTGAAAAGCAGTCTCATTAATTTATGAGAGTCACCCATTAGAAGGAATTGTCAATCATTAAATGGCAGTCTCAACTATTGGAGTGCTGTCTCCTCAAAAAGGAAGCGATCTCACCCATTGAAAGGCAGTGACATTCATTTTGAGACAGTCTTATTGGAAGGCAGTCTCATTCATTAGGAGGTAATGAAATGTCACCCATTAGACATCAGCCTTATTTAGTAGAATGTGCTCTACCGGTCTAGCCCATTGGAAAGCAGTCTCATTCATTATGAGGTAAGCTTACCCATTGGCAGGCAGTCTTATTTACCAGTGGAAGGTGGTACCATTCATTAGATTAGAAGACAGTCTCACCAATTACAAGACAGTCTCATTCTCTCACCCATTGGAAGGCAGTGACATTCATTATAACCCATTTAAAGGGATTATAATATTTGTCACTGACGGAGTGAGAGAACCTTTCATGGGACGTGTGGCGTCAGTGTGTATTGTGTGTAATATATACATATACACATACACATATATGTGTACTAGCTGATATACCCGGCGTTGCCTGGGCGTGGAAGGGCAAGGGGCATGTAGTGGAAGGGCAGGGGGGGGGCAAGGGGAGTGGAAGGGCGGGGGGGGGCAAGGGGAGTGGAAGGGCGGGGGGGGCAAGGGGAGTGGAAGGGCGGGGGGGGCAAGGGGAGTGGAAGGGCGGGGGGGGCAAGGGGAGTGGAAGGGCGGGGGGGGCAAGGGGAGTGGAAGGGCGGGGGGGGCAAGGGGAGTGGAATGGCGGGGGGGCAAGGGGAGTGGAAGGGCGTGGGGGGGCAAGGGAAGTGGAAGGGCGGGGGCAAGGGAAGTGGAAGGGTGGGGGGGGGGTCAAGGGGAGTGGAAGGGTGGGGGGGGGCAAGGGGAGTGGAAGGGCAGGGGGGGGGGCAAGGGGAGTGGAAGGGTGGGGGGGGGGCAAGGGGAGTGGAAGGGTGGGGGGGGCAGGGGGAGTGGAAGGGCGGGGGGGGGGCAAGGGGAGTGGAAGGGCGGGGGGGGCAAGGGGAGTGGAAGGGCAGGGGGGGCATAGAAGGGTGGGGAGTGAGGGAGAGCGCCGGGTGAGGGAAAGCGTGAGGGAGAGCGTGAGGGAGAGTGCCGGGTGAGGGAGAGCGCCGTGGGGAGGTGAGTCGGGAGGGCGAGAGAGTCGGGAGGGTGAGAGCAGGAGTGTGTGCTCTGGGGGGCCAATGAGAGCCGTGGGGGGGCAGACACAGGGGGGGGCAGACACACCGGCCAATGAGAGCCGTGGGAGGGCGGGCGGACCGACGGACAAATCAAATGGGCTCCAGACACTCTCAAACAAGATTTTCGATTATATAGATATAGATGTGTATGTGTACACACTACTGGGGGACTGAAACGTCGTTTTTTGTGTTTCTTTTTCAATACAAAGAATTTGTGATCAACTTACCTGTGTGCTGTCCCTTCATGTCGTGCTTCAACCGGTATCGTAATATAAATATAGATATATATATATATATCTGTATATTTATCTTTAATATATATATATCTGTATATCTAATCTATAATGATATATATCTATATAACTGAAAAAATCCACACCGACTGATCATTTTGCACTTTTAGTTAAAACGGATTAAAAAAAAAAAGTAAAATAAAGGATAATGTCTTATTGGATTAGACCTCTTGCAGTGACCCAGCCACATATAGGATACAAAGGCAGCCCAAAGGAAATATGAAAATGAACATAAATGCAGATAAACACCAAATGCAAATGTGTCCATTTTTGTCAGTTGTTAACAGATTTAAAAACAAAACAAAAATTAAATGACACCGGAAAAAAAAACAAAAAAATAAACAAAGAAACCCAAATGATATATCCTTTTTCTCCTGCAGATCATACAGGACCTGCTTGACCAGGCTCTAATACCTGGAACAGTTCTGTCGGCAGTCCCCAGATCTGCTCACCACGAGGTTGCATGTATAGGGGGGATTAGCATGGACTTGTGCCCCACGCATGTGTGACGGTGACTCCGATGGCAGACAGCAGTCAGAGACAGTAAAAATGAGTGTGGGTGAGGCTGGCACCGGTCATGCTGGCGCTTCCGTGGTTCCTACTTTCCTGTAGATATTGGCCACATTAAACCCACAGTCCGCCTTCATTTAGCTGGGGATTTGCAGCTGGAAACCAGACAGGACGAGCCTTGTTCATCCGCTGTGGACATCTACCGGTTCTGATTGAACGAAGCTCAGAACCTTACAGCAGTTAGGATAAGTGGCTTGCTTTATGTGAAACAAAATAAGGCCCGATGAAGAAATGTCAGCGTACCACGTTACCAGTGTAGATACAAATAAATACAAGCGCATTCATTGTATACACCAATCAGGATGTATTAAAATAACATTGCCTATTAATATTCCCTCCCCCCTCTAGGTGGGAAGCACAGTTGGGAGAGTACCAACTGTTTTCGGAGATACTTGCCTCCGTTAGGTGCTCTATGGAGGGCTAATAGGAAGCCGCTACAGATGACCTCACAGCTTCATTTTTGTCTCCCGTGCCATGGGAGATTTAAGCCTTGATATTGTTCACCGGGGGAAGGGGGGGGGGGAGAGACGGACAAACCACCAGCATGACGTACAGAAGTATCTCAGGGAGCAGGTTGTCCCCAAGTTGCACACACCCTCTACCCCCCCACCCGTTTCCCACCTCTGACAAAAGCTCTGTGCACAACTTCACAGTGAAGGCACCTCTAAAGCCTTTTATTAACTGAAAGAACCTCTTCTATGCACCGATGGAAGAATTGAAAAGGTATCCATCATCTACTATATCTTTTGGGACGCCGTTTGCCTGTTCGCTACACATTTGGACACCTCTTAAGAATCTTAACCACATTTTGCCTGATGGTTCCTGAGCACGTTCTTGTCATTGCTTGCAAATTAGATTAATTCTATTTTTAATTCTAGGTGTTACCATTTGTCAAAGCAAGTCAGCCACTGGGCCTTACAAATACCTTGTAGACTAGCTGGCACGTGACATCACCATGCACTCAGCCTAGTGGCAGATAAGGAGTCAGATAGCTATACAGTTTATAAAGAAAAGTCAAGAATTCACTTGGCACGCGTGGAAAAAGCAATACGGCTAGATGAGGAAAGAATTGGGGGCATCATAATGTATTGAAGGGGATGGGGGTGACTTAGAACTCCCCAAGCAACCATAGGTATTTTCAGCTAGTAAACGCTATTTTGGAGCCTGGTAATATGTAAAATTTAGGGGATTCCACAACAGTGGTGTGACCAGGTTTTGTAATTTGCAGGTGAACTAATGTTTCCTTATTTCTTTCAGCAATATGTTCAAGGTGTGTCATTGCCGCTTCTGATACATTTTTGATGGAAACATTAGTTCTTCATTGATGAATATCTAATGTACAGATCTTTCCAAAACTCACGTGTGATACAACCATTACAGTTTGTAAATGCACGATCAGATCTATACGGTATTTAGAAAGAAAAACAGGTCCCTTTTATTTTTGCCATATTTTGCAGAATAACTCCAATTTCATGAAAATGTTAGCAATTATAGGTCTGTCCCAGTAAATTACATTTATGATATTATAATCTAATATTCTTTGGTATTGATGACAACATGATTGCCTCATCAAGTGCACAGTTACAAAATGGTGTTTAGCGATGATAAAAACACGTTAAGTGCATGAGAGCAAGAATTATGGCTCAAAACGCTGGGGCATCATGCAAGAGCGAATGTACAGGGAGACGATCCGAGATGTTGAGCTGCAACAACATATCGTTCAGGAGTGGGATCAGCGCGTTATCGATCATGCAATCAGACAGCGACATGCAAATCCCACGGACGCGCATTTCAACAGGATGACATTTTGAACACTTCGTACTTAAACTTGTAATCTAATCTGACACACTAATATTACTACAACAGTAAGGCTTTGTCCATAGTGAAAGCGAGCGATACATGCCTCGCGCGAGCTTTCCTCTCGGGCGATGTATGGACTAAGTTTTTGGATAGAGGGTGGGCGTGGTCATGACATGGATGGGCATGTCACGGAAGTGTCATGCATGAGAACATCCCTTTAGCGAATAAAATGCATAATACCATGCAATTTACAGAAGTATTCTGCAAACATATACACACTATGTCATGCATGAAACCATGCCTCGTTTAAAAAAAAAAAAAAAAGATCAAATGTGATGCATTGAAATAAGCATTGTACACTACCAAAAAAAAAAAAAAAAACACAATTATATACAAGTAATGGACAATCAGAAATTTCTCTCCATAAATTGTAATTGATATTTCTGTCATGGTATGAATTAAAGGTTCACGTTTATAAACCTCAGAAATCAAATTTTCAATAGTGGAGTTGTCCATATTCTCACAGCAAAAACAACACAACTGACTAAAAGTAATTTGAACAGTATCCAGGCAGAATAGATTACTACATTTTAATTGGCTGTTAGCCCCTTACATGACCGGGCTGTCTTGCTGCAATAGCAAACAAGTTTGTCTCCTCTGGTTTTTGTATCCTTGTATCTCACAAACAAGCTCATGCTCACTATGGCCATGCGCTTTGGAATACACACGTTTGTTTGTAGCGCGCTCCGTATCTTGCACTATGGACGAGGCCTAACACATTTGAGCTACAAAGGATTTCCCGTTTAATGAACACGACCCTGCTGCAGTGTACCTGGTACTTGTTGGCATAATACAGTGACATCAATTTAGTGCACATCGGTTGATTGTGTAACTTGAATTTCTTATATAGTGTTAATCTACTCAACAGACCTACAATAGTGCGCATTTTCATGGGGATTGAGAGAAATATAGAAGATGAGACACAAAAGGTGTACACGATTTTAAATATTGCCATTCTGTATTTGAGCAGTTTTCAACATACTTTGTGAACTATTAAGAGATGGTTCCTTGAAACCCTAAATCAATTGGAGTTTGTTACATGCCCCATATCACAATCATTGCAGAAAAGGCTTGTGGCAGTCGGGGAAACAAAAGGACCCCAAACTCGAGTGAGGGGAGAATTTGTTCTAATGTCACTTAATATCCCCAGACCAGAAGCAAACCAACACTTTCCCCAAACACCCGACAAACCAAAAGATATGGCCGCAGTTTAAAAAACTTTATTTTTTTTATTTTTTTGTAGGTTTTTTTTATTTTATTTTTTTGTCCTTTTTAAATATTTTTTTAAATCATTAAAAAGTAAAAGTAGTCCATCACTCCGTTCAAGTTACTGCTGGGAAAGGAGATGAAGAAACAAAAACTCTGCCTTGGAACTGCCCAATTGTAGTTATAAATAAAAAATAAAATCTTGCTTTTTTTTTTTTCCAGTCTCAGAGGAGGAGGATCCGGAGGTCCCACCCCATAGACCAAACCAAATAATAAAATGTTCTCCTTGCTTGTGATGCCGGTGATGGGACAGATGCTGCCTCCGGCTGCAGGCTCCACACCATGGAAACTCCCTTGCCGGGCAGCAGGCTCCGGGATGGTGCCTTGGGAAGCAGGTCCCATGGGGCTGCTTTCTTATCAGGCATCAAATCTATCCCCTCAGGGAGTCCCTGTGCCAGGCAGCAGGTGCCCACCCTCTGCCTTTGGCGGTTTCCAGGACGGTGTGGACGGGAGGAGGCCGGAGGCAGGGCTGGCTGCGGGGTTCACGAGGATGTGGAAGGTTGAATTGACAGCTTGGGGGCTAAGCTCAGTTACCAGGGGGGTGGAATGGAAGCTGCTGGGACGGGTGCGACTGAACTGCAAAAAAAATACATAACATTAATTATTCAAATCATTACCAAAGAAAGGATAAATACGTCCCCCAGATCCAAGGAACAGGGAAAGACAGCAACAGATAAGTCATAAATCAAAGAACTATATTAAAGCATAAACAAAATGACTCCAACATTTGGATTTTAGCAGGGGGTCTCTGGAGCAGAACCACGTTTATTTCAGCTCCGGAGACTCCCTACCCCAAGAAACTTACCTCCGTAGGTGCTGCCAGTATCTCTGCGCAGTTTAACACGCCAGCATCACGTGGGCCAATAGGAAGCCACAGGGGACAACGTTGCGGTGACTTCCTATTGGCCTGCAGGACGCGAGACTTTCAAACTGCCAAATTGTGAACACAGCCGGGGGGCTACTACCGGCAGCACTTATGGAGGTCATTAGCTCAGGAAGCAGGGGTCCCCCTAGCTGAAATCAACATGGACAACTCCCAAGACCCCCGATTCAAATCTATTTAAAACCCCACTATTGCTTGATTGCAGCTTTAATACAGTTCTTTAATTTTTCCCTTACATGATGTGTGGTCTTGTCCTTTCCATGGGTCTGGGTTTGACACACAATAAGCACTTAATCCGTATATCTTTGCAACATGCTTAGTTTGTTCATTAAATGTAAAGATACAGCATTTTATTAAAATAATTTGAGCACCGTTATCGAAATTCACCATCAACTCCCTTCAGTTCTAAAAGAACCGAGCTCTGCGGGCTCCGTTTCAGAAACGTACCTTGATGATGTCCTATATAGGTGTACGGAGAGGGGTTGGACGCGGAGATGGTGGGTACTCCTGTCTGTTGAACAGAGCCCTGTGGGGGTCCTCCATGGGTCTGGGAGGGATGCAGAAGCATGACCTGCTGAGGGTGAGGGGCTCCGGGGTGGGGAGGGTGAGGGGCTCCTGGATGGGGAGGGGGAGGCGCTCCTGACATTCCACTCTGTACATGAGCCTGGGGGAAATTGAATGAGCTTAGAAAGGGGCCTAACAACTTTGAAGCCAGAGAGACCTGCAATGCATTGCAAAGTGAAGGAGGTTAAAGAGACTCTTTGTGGTTAGAGACAAAAACTACAGAGAGAAAAACAGTCAGGGCTCACAAAGGCGAAAACGTATACTGAAAGATGGTGAGCCAATCATGATGCCAGTGTGGGAGAGATGCACTCGCATACCTGGGCTACATGGGACATGTTGGCGTATCCGTGCTGTATCTGCTGGTGAGCGTGGATGGCATAGACGGCCTGCTGTGGGTAGCTGCTCTGCGGGGACTGAGCGGTCGGTCCGGGAGTCAGGGAAGGGGGAGTCCCTGTGTGGTACAGGTTCTGTTGCTGGTGGGGCGGCTGGCCAGCCTGGTGCTGGAGAGAGAAGCATAATACATTGCGGTCAGCTTCTTGTATACCTTCTGCAGACGTTGCACTGGGCTTGGTAGACATCTCTGGCTGGTCGAAGCCGAGAAACTTTATACCATGGTTGGCCAAATCCAATCCTCCGTGGCCAGCAGCAGGTCAGATTTTCATGATATCCCTGCTTCAGCACAGGTGGCTCAATCAGTGGCTGTCATGACTGAGCCACCTGCGCGGAATCAGGGATATCTTGAAAGCCTGACTTGTTGGTGGCCGATGCGTTGGCCATCCCTGCCTTATACTAAAACCCTTTATCACATGGCCTCAACAATATCCATTGCTGTGCTACCTCGTTCCCCATTGGCACCGGCTCAGCCAACACAAACCAACGCTTCATTTCTTTAGAACTACACTACTGTGAAGAACAGTCAAGGATGTTATAATTATGTTCTGGGGTCATTCACACTTCCCCAGCAGTGGCAAAGGCTGGAGGGGATTATAGCCCTGGTCTTAACTGCAGTCCTTGGTAGCTCAACAAAAACAGTCTCAAGAATTTACTTCCTTAGGCTTTGGTCACGCTGCGTCCGGTGGCGCGCGCGACCGCGTGTGCGTTCCTCACCAGCAGGGGAATCCTCCCGAGCCAGTCCCAGTCCCCCCTCGCTGCACGGCTCACTACGCGCTGTGACGCGTCAGCCGCCAGGGGATGCAAGTGCGCCTGTGAGCCTACCAGCGGCGGGGGCTGGAGTGTCAGAGCTTCCCCCACCTCCAAAAAGGTAGGGCGGGGGGTGGGGGAAGAGGGGGGGAAGTGTTTGTGTGTATATATGCGAGTGCGTGAGTGTATATGTATGCGAGTGCGTGAGTGTATATGTATGCGAGTGCGTGAGTGTATATGTATGCGAGTGCGTGAGTGTATATGTATGCGAGTGCGTGAGTGTATATGTATGCGAGTGCGTGAGTGTATATGTATGCGAGTGCGTGAGTGTATATGTATGCGAGTGCGTGAGTGTATATGTATGCGAGTGCGTGAGTGTATATGTATGCGAGTGCGTGAGTGTATATGTATGCGAGTGCGTGAGTGTATATGTATGCGAGTGCGTGAGTGTATATGTATGCGAGTGCGTGAGTGTATATGTATGCGAGTGCGTGAGTGTATATGTATGCGAGTGCGTGAGTGTATATGTATGCGAGTGCGTGAGTGTATATGTATGCGAGTGCGTGAGTGTATATGTATGCGAGTGCGTGAGTGTATATGTATGCGAGTGCGTGAGTGTATATGTATGCGAGTGCGTGAGTGTATATGTATGCGAGTGCGTGAGTGTATATGTATGCGAGTGCGTGAGTGTATATGTATGCGAGTGCGTGAGTGTATATGTATGCGAGTGCGTGAGTGTATATGTGAGTGTGAGTGTATATGTGAGTGAGTGTGGGTGTATATGTGAGTGTATATGTGTTGGAGGAGGGACGGACCGACGGAGGGATGAGCACGGAGAGGGAGGCATGTGGGGGGGAGCTGCTTATCTTCCAGCATACCTCCGGCAGCAGCTCCCTCCTGCAGCCTGGGAGAGCGACCCCCGCTGCAGCCATCCGCGGGAGGGGGGGGGGAAGGAAGAAGCAGGGAGAGCAGCAGAGGGCATGTGGGGGGTCCCTCCTGCAGCCCGGGAGACCCCCGCTGCAGCCATCCGCTGGAGGGGAGGAGTAGCAGGGAGAGCACCAGAGGGCATGTGGGGAGTCCCTCCTGCAGCCCCCCGCTCAAACCACGTCCCCCGGCCACCGCTCCCTATAGACCGCAGATAGCGTTCAAGTGCCTCTCCACGCGCCGCCTGTCTGCAGTGCGGGCGCGTGGTCTGAGGCAGCGGGGCCTTAGCCTTAAAACAAACAGGCACACACGTGATAATATGTAAAGGGACTGAAACCATACAGTGTACAGCAAATAGAAACACCCCGCAGGAGCCCCGCTCACAAAGCTCAGGCAGCTCTGCAACCCTGCCCTTCCCCATCATCTCCTACAATACAATGCTTCCACTGCAGCCAGGGATTCTGGGTAACTGGCTGTAGTGTAAGCATTGTAGGCTAGGAGATAATGGGGAAGGGCAGGGTGCAGGCTTGTCTGAGACATGGGAATATGCTCACAAGTGAGATTTTTATTTGCTTCCTCAAACAATAACTCTGCTCAACGCAAAGATTTAGCTGCTTTAGATTAGTTGAAATTTAAAGCAGCAATACTACATTCTCCGCCCCCAGTCCATTTTTTATATGTAATACATGTGGCGATGTGTAATTCTACATCCTTTCCCAAGCTGGCAATAGTTTGGTGCGCCTGTTATAAAGCTGTCACAATCCTGACTGTGTGACCAACATAATGGCTTCTTCAGGCTGTTTAACTCAGCAGCTACAATGTATCCTTATATTGCTACGGTAACATTGCCTATTGTTACAGTTTGCAGATCAAACTGCTGGGAACATTGGCAACAAATAATCACAAACAGGAAAGCAGCGATCTTACAGCAGCAGGCTGCTCCCTGCTTGGGAGCGGCGCTAAACCTGCTATAGAAATGAAAGGATGCTTTAAAACTCCTTAAAAATGGCATTGAGAGTTGAATTTAAAAAAATGCAGTAAGTATTATCTAATACTACAGAACGGATTTATTAAAAAAAAAAAAAAAAAAAAACACAAGATATCACGGCTTTAATGTCAAATTGCTATTCTTCAGGGCCTCTGAATAGGGGAGTGGTTGTAAACCAAGCGGTTTCTTGACCCTTAACCCCACCCTGTCCTCGGAGAACCAATTTTAAAAAAATATGGAGGGGGGGATAGAGGGGGCTTTTGCCTGTGCAATCTCTTGTTAAACAGTCTCAGATTACCATGTTTACAAACTAAATGTGGCCAAAGTGAAATAGCAGTGGCATGTTTAGCAAGTTAAAGCACCACTCATGGGGTTTCTGGAGCTGAACTACGTTAATGTCAACTCCAGGGACCCCCTGCTCCCCAAAATACTTTCCTCTGCAGCGGATGCCGGTAGCAGCTCTGGCTGGGCTAGTTGGGGCCATCATTGGGGTGGTTTAAAGGTCACACGTGCCAATAGGAAGCAGTGATGTCATCCCTTGCGGCTTGCTATTGGCCTGTATCACAGGGACATTTCAACCTGCAGAGATGCTACCAGCACCCCCTATGGAGGGGAATCTCGGGGAGCAGGGGGGTCCTCAGAGCTGAAAATAACATAGAACCCCCTGCTTCCCACGGAAAAGTATGCAGCTGATGAACATGGATTGAGCAGACCTGAAGATGAGGAACATTTTCCCAGGATACACATTCAGTGGGATAGAACATTCCCAAGGCACACAAAGACACGAAGAAGTGGTTTACATTGTGGCATCATTTTGGCCGGCCATGTGGCACTGGTGTCAAGTGAAATCCGTTTGAAACCCAATGCCAGCTTCCTTGGTGACACAAGCCACTCTGTACATGGTTCCTGGGCTTGGACAAAACAAACTGTTTTTAAACACTGACAAGACTGTAACAATGGTATTTGGGACCAAGACTAAATTTGTAAAGATTCCAGTGACTGAGCTCCTGATTAGAACCAACACTAACACCACCCTAACCCCTGTCACTAGTTTTAAAAATCTGGGCTTATGGTTTGACTCCCACTTAACATTCGGGATGCACATTGATACCCTGACAACCAAGACCTATGCCAAACTAGGGGTACTTTACAGGAACAAATCCTCCCTAAGTCTCCTGGTCAGAAAGCGTATTGCACAGCAGATGCTAATGCCAATTATTGACTATGGAGACATAGTATATGGCTCGGCTCCTCAAACCCACCTTAGCAAACTTGACACCCTCTACAATTCAATTTGCCGTTTTGTTCTCCAATGCAACTACAACACACATCACTGCGAAATGCTCAAAGAACTAGATTGGTCATCACTAGAGTCTAGGCGCAAAGTTCACCTTTCCTGTCTCACCCTCAAATACTTTCTGGGCAAGCTACCCAGCTACCTGAACAAGCTCCTCACCCCTACCACATACAGCACCTATCACATGAGATCAGACTCCAAAAGACTATTCATGGTCCCAAGGCTCAACAAAGTTTCCGGACGTTCCTCCTTCTCCTTCCGTGCACCCCAAAACTGGAACAACCTACCAGAGACTCTCATATCCACCACCAGCTTAAGTTCTTTCAAATCTAAGGCTGTCTCACACTTTAATCTGGTCTGTAACTGTTTCATACGCTCATAATATATATTTTCTCTAACTGTGCATGCAATGTCTCTGTATATAATGTATACATTTATGTAACTGTACTTGTAACCATGTATTATTTGTTTTACTCTGTGCCCAGGACATACTTGAAAACGAGAGGTAACTCTCAATGTATTACTTCCTGGTAAAATATTTTATAAATAAATAACATGGTTCAGAGTACGGAGAGTCAGAGGATGGGGGGGTGTTTTTTTTTTTTTTTTGCTGCCCTCACCTGTACAGGGCTGGGGTTGGCATGCTGGGACTGCTGCTGGTTCTGTGTAGGCGTGCTGGATGGCTGTGGGTGCATCTGAGCCGCATGGTGAGAGTACGACTGATGCACGGTGGCTGCAAGGAAAGGAAACTTGTTAGATGCACGTCTCAGGTGTCAGAGTGTGACAACGCGAGTGGGCAAAGCAGCACATCAAGGCATTAATAATGGGGAGGAGATAGCTTACCATACAGCGTCTGGGGGGTGGGCTGTTCTGTCGGATTGTATTGAGGATTAGAGGAAGAAACCATGGCTTGGGGATGGCCTCCAGATGCCATCATCCGTGGGTTACCCTGAAGCATCGAGGCAAATACAGGCTGAAAGGGAAAAGAACAGCATGTAACATTGTAGCTATAGGTTACGTATCAAGTTTATCATGCATCAGATACGGTATTCGATATGCATTCTACTAAACCAAGTATAAAATGTTTCAGTCTATTACACCGCTTACATTACAATTTACCAGAATAGATTTTAAAGCAGTTACAGGTGTAATTAAAGCAGTTTTACAATGTAATTAGCGTCTTAAGATTCAATAAGCTTTAAAATGATGATATTTTTCCTCATTTTCTTGTGTAAAAATTAATCAAAAAACTTCCATTTGGCCGACTTTTTTTTTTTTTTTTTTTTATAAACAAAAGTGTTAAAACATTTACTTTTAACCTACTAACCCCCACTACATTTAACACACTTACATATATATATTGGTGCAACCAGGACATCTATAACTGTAATCACTTGGGTGCCTGCTCCCCATACTTCCAACCCTCAAGGTCCTCCTCACCACCCTTCCCACCCTCGAGGACCTCTCGCTCAGCCCCGCTCCCTACCTGTGAAGGGTAATGGGCCATGGATTGCATCATGGTTGGTTGGCCTGGGTACTGCTGAGGGCTGTAGGAGATGTAGGAGGAGTACGGCGTGGCCGCCACCAGAGGCGGCCCGGCGGCGGCTGCCGCTTGCATGATGGGAGGAGCAGAGTTGGGCTGATCGGAGCGCTGTGGAGGAAGGGAACCTGCCCAGGGAAGAGAGAACAAAACCACACAATGAGAAATGAGAGCAGCTCTACGGAGCCCTACAGGGAGTGCATGTTCAGAGACCAGACACCTCATCCTAATGAAGCACAACACTACATAATCCCTGGCATTATGTACACCAAACCAGCAGAGATGCCAGATGGACAGGAAAAAATGGAAGCAAACAAGAAATGACTAACTTCTATCAGTAAGACGCCAATGACATCTGTGTAACAGACGAAAAACAGCGAGTTCACACGCGAGTTCACACCACATCCAGGTGGTCCCAACACGGAAGTTAGGCCCAACTTCCACAATCACCGCCTGTGCAGGCTCCTTCCGCCACCATCCCCCCCCACTCCACAAGGAGGGCCCCCTTTTTTTTTTTACTCGCCTTCGGGGGGACACCACCTCATCTGCAACCACGAAACTGGTTCCCATTTACATCTAACCCAGATCCGTTTGGTGTTAGAGAACGGTGTTAACACGCATACATCAGTGCTAGATGGTTATTGGGGAAAGCGATGTGGGCATTACATCATGTGTATGATACAGAAGGAATACATACGAACCAAAAGAATCACACCACATTGCCTCTTCCATGTCAACGTTTGGAAGGAAAGAAACGTTTTTTTTGATTAACTTTCATCTAACTTTATACGAAAAATTCAAACAACTGCACGAAAACTGACGTAAAGCACCAATACAGGTTTTAAGTAGGAAGTCTCCAGAACTGAACCCCTTTAATTTCTGCTCCGGTAGACCCCCTGCTTCCTGAGATACAGACCATCCGTAGGGGGTGCCGGTATCTGTTGAGTTTAAAGGTCTTGGTCGTGCGGGCCGATGCAATTTACGTTGCTAAATCCCCCTCCCGCCCCTCCCCAAGCCCACCCTCTTGAAATCATAGTTGGCAAAATGTGCCTCCCCTTCTCCAGGGGAGAATGCGGTGTTAGCCCTTGTGTGTTTGGACTAATAAAGTTGTTGAAGTATCCCAGCAGCCTCTCTGAGTCAGTCATCCGCAGTTGCGCCGGAATCCGCCATCTTTACCCGATTTTCTTCAGACGGTGGCACGCAGGAGTAGCTGAGGTGAGCAGGCCCCAGACCGGAGATGCAGGTGAGGTAAGCAACCAACAAACACCCTGCACCGGTCAATTCCGTGGCCCAGCGGAGCTCCCTCATGCGCTACCCCAGTGACTGACAGCCATACAGTTTGCCACACTGCACACGGAAGCGCAGGACAGATCTCCACAAACTCCCCTTCTCCAAGCCCATTCTTATTGTTGGCATCTACCATCACCCCAATGCCCCACTACAATCCCTGACTGATATCACTGTTTCTTGGCTCTATTTCTTCTCTGAAGGGGAAGTGTGAGATGTTCGTTCTCTGGGATTTCAACTTCATTGGCTTGATACTTAAACAAATTCACTAAACCTAACCCAACCCACATGGACAAACCTAAAATCTCGCAATCATTCCTTGCTAGACTGGATCCTATCCTCTAGTCCCAACAGAATGCAAGCCTCTGGTATTATACCTGACATTTTCAGTGACCATGCAAAGTGCCCTGTGAAAGGAAAATCAGACCAAAGTCAAGTCCTAAAGTTGTACGCACTAGAATATTTAGAGACTTTAACCCACAATTTATGGCTGATCTTACCAACTGCCCTCAGTATAGAATTGACTTGATACCGGACCCCGATTCTGCACTTTATTACTTCCAAACCGTTTTAAACTCTGACACCCATGCTCCATTACACAGAAAACATAAAAAAATTACGGGGGCCCGCCTTCCATGGGTTACCACCGACCTTTACCATTTTAGGGATGCCTTGTGAAAAAGCTACAAAGTAATTTGCAGTATCAAAGGATCTTAACTACAGATGCCTGCGGAATACATGCGCAACGCAAAGACGGCACGCAAAAGCCCAATATTACACTGACAATCCTCACAGGAACTGTTGGGTTCCGAGTCACAGAAAGGCACCACGAAGGAAACACGTGAAGTCTAAAGGCTGTATTACACCCTTCTTATTTCTCGTTCTATTTTGTTTATTAACAATCCTATATACACCATACAGAGATAGTGCCCGGGTATTTTTCCAAACCAATCTTTACAGGAAAACACCAAATCCAGCAAACTTCTGGAAGGTCATCAATAATACACTTCAGCCAACAACCACCATCTAATATCAGAAAGGATATTACTTGGACAAATCCTACAGACATTGCAAACGCATTCAATGAATACTTTGTGGGGTTTGCTACTTCCCTATTAGCAAAACGCAACGCGAACTACAAACATGAAGCTCGACCTGGGAGAAACTCTATAGCCCCACCCTCTCCCAACACTGCCCACAATTTTCAATTTGTCCCTGTATCTGAAGAGATTATTACATAAACCCCCCATAACGTAAAACCAACCAGTCAATGTGGACCGGACCTGCAATTTTCCTACGACTCGTTGGCCCAGCCATTGCCACACCGCTTAGTTCCCTAATCAACTCCATTTTGTCTGCAGGCCATATCCCCAAGACCTGGAAAACAGCCAGAGTCTTCAAGTGGGGCCAAAAGCACTCAGGCCAATTTCTCTTCTCAACACCACTTAAAGTCATAGAAAAATGTGTCCACTACCAATTAAGAGAGTAAATCCATGTAGTTTTTTCAATACATAATTGAAGCAGGGGGTCTCCAGAGCAGAACCATGTTAATTTCAGCTCCGGGGACCCCCCGCTTCCAGAGGTACTTCCCTCTGTAGGGGGTGTCGGCAGCCACACCAGAGTTCACCAATATGTCTGCTTCTCAAACCTCCCGGGCCCTGTGGGCCAATAGGAAGCCGTGACGCCATAAGGTTCGGCTTCTCTTACCGTGTTCCTCAAAACTGGAACAATCTACTGGAGACTCACAGCCCGCACCAGTCAAAGTCCTATCAAAACTAAAAAGCCGTCTCATTTTAATCTAGTCCGTAATGCTTACATACGCCTATAACATTATCTTCAACTGCACAGGCAATGTCAGTAAATATAGTGTATAAGCCTGTTCATTTAAAGTATTTAAATAAATAAATATTCTGACAAATATTAGGGCGGCCATTTCAAAGCCAGGAAGTAATACAGGTAACTTCACCAGTGAGGATCTTAGAAAGCAGGGGATCCCGACGTTGAGAATACCACGGTTCAGATCTGGAGGACCCCCCCATACCCAACTCGGTAAAAAAGAAAGCGCAGGTTAGTTCGGTGCATTGCCTCTTTAAAAAGCGCAGATATTGTATTTTTTTAAACTCGGGCGCTGTAGAAATGCGGAGTAACCCCGTTGCGATCTGGAGCAGAGCAATGTGTCGCTGGCTCCTTTAGCGCTTAAATGGATCTACAAAACCAATACGAGGAAATCAGGATAACACTTCAGCACCTACACAGTTCTATAGAACACCGATTAGGCCAGATCCGCTGTGGCGGACGCTGCAGGGACAAGGGCCGCCACACAATGGAGCCAGGCCCTCTGCGAGGGGGGGCTGCCGTGCTGCGCCAAGAGTTTCTCCTGCTCTCAATACAATTGAGAGCAGGACTCGTGATGGAGCGCTAGGCCACGCCCCCCGGAGGTTCAGCCAATGAGGGCGAACCTGCTGGGTGACCATGGCCGCGCCACGTCACTCCCCCGCCACGCCCCCTGCAGACCGGGGAATTGGCTGCATGCGTCGCCAGCCTTGCTGGCGCGCGTGCAGCGGAGGCACTGGGGCCGTAGCCTTACACGGAGAGGCAAGGGAGCAACATAATGCACTACACCACAGAGGTGACACCGGAGGGAGGGGGGAGAGAAAGCAGAGAGCAGGCACATTAAATGGGATTGAAACCACGTCTTACCTTTCTGCGTTCTGTATTTCCCCTGTTGACCGGACACAGAGTTGGAGACGGGGTACGAGTACATCTGAGGAGCCTAAAGGGAGGAGAGAAGCAATATTTAAAGACTTATCCCAAGAGAAACACAAAGAAAAACAGGAGCGCTTGTTGTATGCAGCAGATGTAATAATGGACAAGATCTATAACAGCAATTAATGTGCGTTACACTAAAAAAGGACAACAATGATTATAACAAAAATGTACTTGTAGGGGGACTTCCGGTGACGTCACCCAGTATGGCTGCGTGAGGAGAGGCTCCACGGACCCTCTCATATAAAACATATAATTAGCGCTCTTCCCCCGGGCTGCTTTCCCCCCCAAAGCCTGCTTAGGGCAGCCAAACGACCAGCAATGGCCAACAGAGCAAAAAGACAGCAACAAACCCAAGGGGTCAAGAAATATTTCACTCCGTCCCAGAGAAACATGGAGACAGCTGAAGAAAGCCAAGATGGCGTCAGCCCACGCAGTCCTGCAGCTTCAGGAACCAAAAGTGGCCGATCAAAGGAGAGCCCGGATCCAGAAAGAGGACTCACCCGTGAATATATGGAAGAGCTGTTCGCCTCCATGCACGACAAGCTCCATACCTCCCTACAGGCGGACCTCAGAAATGCGGTTGCAGAGCTGAAGCAGGAGATTACGGGCCTCACAGAGAGAACCTCCAAACTGGAAACTAGGCTGGGAGAGGCCTTACACCGCCAATTAGAGGCAGAGGAAGAAATTATCCGTCTGGGAGAAGAAGTCCCCTACCTGAAAGACGGGCTGGAGGATCAGGAAAACAGGACGACAGAACCTGAGAATCCGAAACATCCCAGAGTCGGTCCTCCCTGACCTCCTACTCCCATACCTCAAGAAACTCTTTAACTCAATCTGTGGAGACCTAGATGAAAGAGACACAGATCGATCGGGCTCACCGTGCCCTAGGACCTAAGTCTGATGACCCCCGTCGCAGGCAGGATGTAATAATCCGCCTGCAGCTACTCCATGAAGGAGAAAATCATAGGAGCCTGCCGCGAGAAGGACTACATACAGTTTGAGAACGAGCCCCTGCAGATATTTAATGATCTGTCCAAGATCACAATGGCCCGCCGCCGTGAGCTCCGACCCCTGACTTCCCTCCTCCGTGAGGAGGGGGTCAAGTACCGCCGGGGATTCCCTTTTAAGTTAATAGCCAATAAAAATGGTATATTTCTCACCTTAAGACGTCCTGTGGAAATGTATAAATTCGCCCGGGCACTTAGCCTGTCCCCTCTGCCCTCCGCCCTCCTGGAACGAAGAAAGCACAGACCCCAGGGGCCGTACCGCTGAAGCCCCTAACCAAGCCACGGCGAGCCGCAAGTGACCACCACACCCAGGAGCTAAGTAAATCCCCAAAGCATTCTACCCTATTCCCCAATTCCCGCGAGAAGTTCAGGAACTAGCAGAGGATCAGCACAGCTACAACGCCGAGAGGTGGACCCCCGACCGGACAACCACGAAGAAGCCTCACTGATAACGGCGCCCCCGGAGCCAACCCAACTGAACCCACACAGGAGCAGAAGAGAGAGGAACAGCCGCAGACACCACAGAAGCAGGCACTTCATGGCCCTTCAACTCACCTGGTCCCGACAGTGAGAAACGTCCGTGCAGCGGGCCTGCTCTCTCACTAGCTCCCAGGACACTGCCTGCAGCCATGGAGATCCGCGGCGAACAGTCTGTGTGTGTGTGGGGAGGGGGGGGAGGGGGGGGAAGAGGTGCCTGGACCGGGAGCGAGGAGATATGCTCCCCACTGACTGTCTGAACATGATCCGCGGGTGAAGGCTCCAGCCTGCCGCTTCACAGCGCTAATCCCGGCGCACCTGCTGGTTATTAGCTTAGTCTAATATCTGCTGAGGAATACCCTATGTCATACCCTAGATTCAGCTTTCCCCACGCGCCCCCCCCCCCCCCCCGAGCCCCCAGTGTTCCCCCCCGATGTCAAATGCAATTCAAAAAGATACCCAGATAGTGGTTGACAAATCACCAAAAAAATCTACTCTCCACACAAAAAAATCTACTCGCCACCTAGTACCAAACGTGTGCTGCTTGGCCAAATATTTACTCGCCCGGGGGTAA
The DNA here is from genome assembly GCF_040206685.1 of Ascaphus truei. NCBI lineage: Eukaryota > Metazoa > Chordata > Amphibia > Anura > Ascaphidae > Ascaphus > Ascaphus truei. The sequence goes on along the minus strand of NC_134493.1, from coordinate 52,804,193 downwards.
AATCCACTCGCCCGGGGCGAGCAAATGTATAGGTTTGTCGAACACTGTGTGTGTGTGTGTGTGTGTGTGTGTGTGTGTGTGTGTGTGTGTGTGTGTGTGTGTGTGTGTGTGTGTGTGTATATATATATATATATATATATGTGTCTGATTAAAGTAGCTGAGGAATCACCAGTTAACTGGCTAAACAGTTAAATAGTTAACATCCTGCCGTTTGCCCTCCCTCCCCCCCCTATACGTCCCCCCCCTACACCCTTGTAGCATCCCTCTCCCTATACCCCCCCCAGGTTAAATGACCAATAAAGGGATTGCACAACATAAGATGTTAGGAAATAACAGCGATGTCAAGCACAATCCAAAAACATGTATGTATATAAGTTTGTTAAAAGTAGCCTAGGAATCACCAGTTAACCAGTCAACATTCTGCTGTTTGCCCTCCCCTTGTCTCCCCCCTCCCCTTGTCTCCCCCCTCCCCTTGTCTCCCCCCTCCCCTTGTCTCCCCCCTCCCTGAAGCACAATCCTGTGTAGGGCTGTTACTGCTTCTGCCATTCTAAATGTACAAAATGTAAGATATTGCTTCAGACTGTTAATTGTAATGTGAACCCGCAGTATGCACAAAAGATTACAGAACAATGTATACCTCTTTCTTATGCCCTCCAAGTCCAAATATAACCCCCCCCCCTTCCCTCACACCGACACTGAAGGAACTTGGAAACTGTTGATACGCCTTTCCATGTACTACAAATACCCGATAACGTTGACCTCGAGTTTATTCACTATAAGGGCCAGGGCCCGCATGAGACCGGGGCGCAGGTCTAAAACAAGTGTACACGAGTAAAAGGTATAAACTACAGTGATTGATGATTGTTAATATGATGATACATATCAGGAGAAGTACTGCTTAAGGTGAACCGAAGTTAGAGTAAACATGTATGCTCTCTTTCCTGCTCCCCACCCCCTTCCTCACCTCACCTGATCCAAGGCCTACGAAGGAGACCAAATTACATACGATGACATCAATACTCACCAATGCTCCTGACAATAACATGGCCAAATGTTGCTTTGTGGTCCTCTGTCTACTAAAATGAATCCTCCCCCACCCCCCCCCCTCGCCCAGGAAGAGCGATATTAAGAGCCACTACCTGGGTCCGAGCTTTTCCTGCACAGCCGTACCTAGACCGCCGGATCCCCCCCTCATTGGGCCATACGCCCAAATGCCGGTACTTAATCCCGGCAATATCCACTGGAGGTCGATAGTGGACCTCATCCTACTTTACCTCTTGCTGCTGATTCTGTCCCAGCAGACTCTTCCCCCCCCCCTTCCCTCCTCTCCCCTCACCCCTTCCCACTCTCACCACCCCAACCCCTCGCCGGGCCAACCTGAACCTCTCATACAGAAAACGACCCCCAGACGAGATAAAAACGATCTTTGATCTACGATATAAGGATCCACCCGGTGGGAAGGGCGCGATCCCAATACTGACAACACTTCAGTACCCAAATGGCTAGTCAGTCAGCAATCAAACTGGTTTCACTGAATGTGAAAGGTTTGAATAATAACAGAAGAAGAAGACTAGCGCTTCAGGAGCTGAAAAGGTCTAAGGGAGATATTATCTTCCTCCAGGAGACGCACTTTGCATCTCAAGAGCTGCCCAAATTAATTATCAATGTATTTCCGACGGGTTTCTTCTCATCATTTAATAGTAAAAAGCGCAGAGTAGCTATTCTACTCAGACAAGGAACCCCATTCAATATTACCAAAACGACCTCAGATCCAGAGGGTAGATTTCTAATGGTATATGGCTCGCTCGCGGGTACGGCGTTCGCTCTGGTCAACATCTATGCACCAAATGAAAATCACACAGAATTCCTAAAAACAGTGTTAGAGAAGATTGATCCTAACTACCTATCCTCTTTGATCATAGGCGGGGACTTTAATATGGTGATAAACTCCACCGAGGACAGAGTCTCTACTCTGAATCGCTCACAAAGCGCATCCTCCCAGAAAATGGAGAGACAATTCAAAGCGATCACTAGGGAGTACTCCTTAATGGACATTTGGAGAACCAGACACCAGGGCCAAAGAGACTACACCTTTTACTCGGCGCCACATCAATCATACTCTTGTATAGACTACTTTTTTGCTACCAAAAATGTTCTCGAAGCCTCCACCAATTCGGAAGTAGGCCCCATTACTTGGTCAGATCATGCCCCTATCACACTAACTGTCAACTCCATTTCAAAAATTGACCTCCTACACTTGGAAGCTGAACGACTCCCTATTGAATCACCCGGCAGTAGAAAGAGAAATTAAAGCAGCTCTTAGGGAGTACTTCGCTCTCAATGCAGGCACAGTTGACTCACCGGCGGTTCTGTGGGAAGCCCATAAGGCAGCAATCAGGGGAACTTTTATATCAATTGCATCCCACAGAAAGAAGGCCAAGGTAAAACTAATAACGGATCTGACAAATAAAATTATAAAGCTGGAACAGCAGCACAAATCCAACCCCTCGAAAAAAAAAATCTATAAAACCTTGACCGCAGCCAGAAATGAGTTAAAACAGTCCCAAATGGAAGATGTGGAAAAAGCCCTCACATGGACTAACCAGAAATATTATGACAAGGGCAACAAGGCCGACAGACTTTTAGCTAGCAAACTTAGAGGTATACAGAAACGCTCCCAGATCACTGCGATAAAGAATGGATCGGGGGAAATAATTTATAATGAGCAGAAAATAGCGGAAGAATTTACTGCATTCTATACCAAATTATATAACCTTAGGGCTGGGGGAGGGAAGGCGGGGATACCCACCTCGGAACCCATTAGTAATAACCTATCGGATTGTCTCCTGCCCACATTGACAGAGGAGGAAAATCTGATACTCAATGCAAAGATTACCCAATTAGAGTTGGCGGCCGCAATAAAAACATCAAAAATCTCGAAAGCCCCTGGCCCCGATGGCTTCTCCAACGTCTATTATAAAAGATTCTCCCCGATCTTGTCTAAACACCTGCTTCGCTTATTTAACTCATTCATGGAGGGCAACCCAATCCCCCATCAATGACGCAGGCCAACCTAGCCATAATCCACAAAGAGGGTAGGGACCCATTACTTTGTGGGAGTTACCGACCAATCTCTCTACTAAACAACGATCTCAAGCTTTATAGCAAAATCCTGGCAAATAGACTGAATCCAATATTACCGAGATTAATTCACAATGACCAGGTGGGGTTTGTCTCAGGCAGACAAGCCTCAGATAACACCCGCAAAATGATTAATATCGTTGATCATGCCCGTCTCACAGCTACCAAAGCGGTTTTGTTAAGCTTAGACGCAGAGAAGGCGTTCGACAGAATCGATTGGCTATTTCTTGACAAGACAATGCAGAAATTCGGCTTCAAAGAGGAATACCTAGAAGGGGTCCGAGCGCTATACCGCAGCCCAACTGCGGTGGTGAAACTCCCGGGCGGATCCGCTAAGAAATTCAATATAACAAATGGAACAAGACAGGGTTGCTCCCTTTCTCCCCACCTGTTCGCCTTAACAATTGAACCTTTGGCGTCAAGAATTAGAGACAACATAAATATACAGGGGGTACCGATTGGTGGAACTATAAAGTCTCGTTATTTGCAGACGATGTTATCCTAACGTTAACACAACCCCAGATCTCTCTCCCCAATCTACACAAGGAATTAAGAGAATTTGGTCAAATATCAGGTAATAAAATTAATAGCGACAAATCAGAAGTCCTCAACCTAAATCTATCAGAGCCAGAGATGCAGACATTGAAACAAAAAACTTTACTTATAAATGGAGCCCTTCATACATCAAATACCTGGGAGCACATGTATCAAAGAACTACGGCTCTCTCTACCAAAATAACTACCCAAACCTCTTTAAATTTTTTTAAAAAAGACCTGGATAATTGGGAAAACTACCAGATCTCATGGATCGGGAGGATGATCTCAGTAAAAATGAACATACTCCCGAGATTATTATACTTTTTCCAGACGCTCCCGATCCATATCCCTGGCTCTGAACTAAACTATTCAGAACAAAATTTTCAATATTTCTGGCAAGGGAAGAGACCCAGGGTATCTAGGTCGGTTCTTATGGCGCCCAGGACAAAGGGAGGATTGGGGGTTCCAGACATAGCTAAATATTATCAGGCAGCTCAATTAAGACAGGCGGTCAAGTGGAACTCGGACCCAGACCAGCTCTGTTGGCTAGCAATTGAATCTCAATACTCCAGAACGCCTTCTCTGCCAGCTTGTCTCTGGTGCGGTGACAGGGGCACTGATATGGCGCCTAAATTCGAACTGGGAGCGATGAGACACATGGGATATATGGGCAAAAACTAAAATTAAATACCAGCTCTCCTCCCCTAGCTCACAGCTAACCCCACTATTCAACAATCCAAAATTCCCCCCAGGATGCGAGACTAAACAATTCGACATATTTAAATCATTAGGGGTCAGGGCGATTGCGGATCTGCTGAGCGATGGACAGTTCCTGAGTCTCCAAGAATTACGCACCAAATTGAAGGTACCTCACCTAGACACATTCAAATTTCTCCAAATTCGGCACTTCCTACAAAAAATGTCCCCAACGCTGAAATTCCCCCCTCCCACAAAATTTGATAAACTGTGTCAGGATGGAACACATCAAAAAGTTCTAATAACGCAAATATATGCTGGTATGGAGAATCCGGCAAACCCAACCGCACACGACTATATGCTCAAATGGGCAGCGGAATTGAACTTAGTTATAGACCGGGAGGACTGGGAAGACATATGGGACGCAGCCTCAGGAACATCCATATGTACCACGGTGAAGGAGAATGTTCACAAAATAATGTATCACTGGTATCTTACCCCAGTGAGACTAAAGCAAATCTACCCTCTGGCATCGGACCTATGCTGGAGAGGCTGTGGACATAGAGGGACATGGCCCATATCTGGTGGCTATGTCCAGAGATTCAAAAATACTGGCTTATAATACAAGATTTAATAAAAGAGATCACAGGTCTCACAATTCCTATGGAGCCACTGACCTTCATTCTGGGCAGACCGATAGAGGAGATCGATCGCCCAGTATGAAAATTAATCTCCTTTATTCTGACAGCAGCTAGATGCTCAGTAGCATACTCCTGGAAGAAGACAGCGCCCCCCACAAAACAACAGGTGAAAAATAGACTCAACGAAGTAATGAGGATGGAAAAAACTTACGGCTTTTCTAAAACGATCTACCGAAGGGTTCTATATAATCTGGGAACCCTAGATAATTCACTAGAAAGACTTAGAATAGAATCCCCTGTATCATAACAGAGAAAGTTAGGGGACGGAGGAGATCAGAAGCGGAACGGCCTGACGAGGGGAGGGATGAACCCTCCCACTCCCCCCTCCCCGATTCCTCACCTCCTCTCTCTAACCAAACTTTCTCTCTTTCTCTACACCTCATGGACCATAAAGTGGCCCTGAGTGTGCTTTTTCCCACCCCCCTTTAACGAACAAGGAAAACCTATTTGTATTAGGCCAGAAATATAACGTAACCCAATGTATGTGAAAATGAATATGCCTAATAAAAACTGTTTGGGGGAAAAAAAAAAATGTACTTTTAGACTAATGATAAGCAAGGAACCAAAAACTTTTGCCTGTGAGGGTGTAGAGAGGAGATAGCCCAATGTAGATGTAAGCCAGGGCTGTCCAATGATTGAAGTCCCTGGTGATTACAGTCTTTAGCTTGACTCTCAGCGGGCTTCTACCCACTAGTAGAATCTCCGATAGATTAAAAATCAATAATCCTTGTAACCAGTGTTCGACAAACCTATACATTTGCTCGCCCCGGGCGGGTGGATTTAACCCCCGGACGAGTAAATATTGACCCAAGCAGCACACGTTTGGTACTAGGTGGCGAGTAGATTTTTTTGTGTGGCGAGTAGATTTTTTGGTGATTTGTCAACCACTGCTTGTAACTATCCTATGAGATGCTATCGAGTCATCAATATTTAATTAGGTTAAGCTGTTGGGAGTAATTTACCCATTAAGACCGTGGCCAATCAGCAGGACTTAATTTGAGGTGATACCAGATATTTAAGGCTAATAGAGCAGTGTTCCAAAACATCCCTGAGGAAGGCGTAGTTGCACCGAAACGCGTAAGATTATTGATTTTTAATCGATATATACACGTTTTTGGTTCCTTACTTATCTTTAGTCTACAAGTACATTTTTATTGTTATAATGATTGTTGTCTTTTTTTAGTGTAACGCACATTAATTGCTGTTTTTATAGATCTTGTCCATTATTACATCTGCTGCATACTACAAGCGCTCCTGTTTTCTTTTTGTGTTGGTTTTGTTCTACATTCAGGATTGGTGATCCGTGGTTTTGGGGCAGCTTCCAGTGAGCTATTTGGACTTGAACTTTAACTTTTTTACATCAACATTAACCCATAGGCACTGTACCTTTTGTCCTGTTACACATGTGGACAGTGGATTCTATTAACTTTGTGTATGTGTACATTGTCACAACTCATTGTGTCACAGCAGGGCTAGCACTGGGTATGATTACCCCTATAGGGACTGGTCCATGTAATTGACCCCTGCTCTATGGTACAGTTGCCTTTGAGCAATTGCTCACCCACATAACTCCACTAGTACCATACAGCACAGTTATCCAGATAGTGGTGTATGCATTGATTAGTCCCTCTTTACAGGCCTTAGGCTAAGGTCCCAGTGCCTCCACTGCACGCGCGCCCGTGAGGCTGGCGTCGCGTGCAGCCGATTCCCCGGTCCACAGTGAGCTGCAGGAAGAGACCATGGGTAGGCGTGGCGGGGGCACGGCCATTACATCACCCGGCAGGTTCGTCCTCATTGGCTGAACCGCCAGGGGGCGTGGCCTAGCGCTCCGTCACGAGTCCTGAGAAACTCTCGCCACAGCGCTGCGGCCCCCCCTCGCAGCGGGCCCGGCGCCATTGAGGGGAGGGCTCTCGTCCCTGCAGCGTTCGCCACAGCGGGCGCTGCAGTAGCAAGCGGGACCAAAGCCTTAGTTCTGTGTAGCGCACTCTGTCCCATCCGCCATTCCCATTTGCACTTATCCCAAGAGCAAATGAAAATATACAGAACAGGCTGCACTTAGCATTATTCTGGTTAATTGTAGTCTGCCAACAGGCTACACAGAAACCGCAGAAAGACACGGAAAAGCCTTCCCAAATTAGTTATAAAGTTCAATTTTTCCCGAATTTGTATACAAAAACCATGTACATTTTCCATAACAAACATACCATATATTGACATGGAACCAATTGCTTGTGTAAATAAAAAATATACATGCGTTATTTAAGCGTGCTGGTCTTATTTTATTTACTGCAGAGCGGGGGGTTTCTCTACTCACAGGGTTACGTTTGACCCTGGAGGCTCATTACAACCCGTGTGTGGGAAGGACCCGGGAGAAAGCAGAGCGCGCCCCGGCTCTCACCTGCACGGCTTGGCTCATGTGAATCTGCGGCATGTAGGTGATGTACTGGCTGTACATCCCGCTCTGTCCGGTGGTCAGCATGGGGATGGTGGTAGTGGAGGGATGGTTCCTGGGCCCGGGGGATGTTGGCGTACTCGTTGATTTATTCTAAGAGATATAAAAAGGCGAGAGGAGTTAATGCTGCAGTAATGCAAGGGATATAGGTAGTCATTACGAACCAGGGCTCTCAAACGTGCAGCCCACGAAGGGGCTTCATTTGGCCCTTGGATGCTCAGCACCCGTCATACCTTAGATGTAGCGAGACTTCCCATTTGTGCTGCCGCTCGCAGTCTGATCTGGAAGCATAGACCCAAGCAGTGGGTCAGAGCCTCCGCAGCGGTAATCCTCAGACCGCGGGAGCACAAACAAAGTCTTGCTACATCTGAAATTGCTTAGGCAGCCAAGTGGCGTGTGTGCGCGCGCGGTACAGGTGTTAAAATAGTTGCAATATGTTGAAACCAAAGCATTTTTGAAGTCTTGAAATGCATGTAAAATGCCATTGCAATAAGCTTGTTGCCCTCTGATCTGGCCCCTTGTAGCGAGATTTACCCAGCAAATGCACCAGGTTCAGCCCCCACTATTTTACATCTAAAAATAATTTAAAGATATATATATATATATATATATATTTTTTTTTTAACATGGGAGTGAAGCAGGGGGTCTCTGGAGCGGAGTCCCCTTTATGTCAGCTCTGGGGACCCCCTGCTTCCCGAGATATTTACCTCTGTATGGGGCGCCGGTAGCCACTCACAGGGATCATGTAATGGCCGCTTTTAAAAGCTCCTGCGCCCTGCATACCAACAGGGAGCTGTGATATCATATGGTGCGGCTTCCTATTGGCCCAGGTGACGCGGATACTGGCACCCTATGCGGTAAGTATCTCTGGAAGAAGGGGGTCCCTGGAGCGGAGGTTAAAGGGTTTCAGCTCTTTAGACCCCCTGCTTCAATCCTATGTTTAAAGAAATTGGTGGAGGGGAGGGGGGGGGGGGGGGAAGGATAGGAAGTAGTATCACACCACCTAACCACCTATATAGGATTCGTCCGCTTTGTAACTACGTGATCTACATCAGGTGTGCACAAACTTTCCTGCTCTTCCCCCCCTTTCTTACCGGCTTCGTGGCACGGCAGCGTCACATGACGCGCGTTGTCATGGCAACACGTCGCCGAAGTCAGCTGAGACAAGTTACAAAAAGACTTAGGCCGCGCTTATAGTCCCGGCGATGTCGCATCAAAACAAGTGTACTGAATCCGTGGCGTGCGCCTATAGTAGGAGCGGCGCGACGGCTTGGTGGCGATCGCTGGAAGTCAATGAAAATTGATTTTTCAGTGACTGCAGCGGTCACGTGAGTGGTTCAGCCAATGAGGGTGAACCGCTCACGCCCCCCCCCCCCCACGCCGTCTCTAACACTAAGCAAAAATCGTGGCTACAACAGCGACTGATGAAGTCACGCCGGTCTTGGAGGTCTTGCGCCTCACCTGGCATGTAATTGAAATGGTTTGAGGAATAGTGCGGGGCCCTGTAACCGCCACGCCTGGCCCCGCTCTCTCCCCCCAGATCTACATCTAGTTTAAAAAACAGAGTCAGAGGCAGAATGGATCTTTACGGCACAGACTCCACCTCCCCTCTATTGGATGGATGAAGCAGTGGCTCAGTGGCACTGGCTGCAAACAAGGACACGGAGCTTGAAGCAGGTGTCCGCTTTCGTGGCAGGGACACATGTCCGCAAAAACATTTTATGTACAGCGCTGCATACAGTGTCAGCGCTATACAAGAAAAAAAACAAAACAATTATTGCATGTTGACCACAATGTTGAGAGAGATCGATTGGAACAATGATGGTCCATGGAGTAAACACCAAGGAAACCGTGTGCCCCCTCATTATGTAGAATGAAATGCCACTTACCACGGCCAGGAGGGGCTTGGAAGGGTTGAACTCTTTTGCGTTTGGATTCAGAGTGGATTTCTTCACTTGACTAGAATCACAATTAAAAAAAGGAAAAGACCAATTCAGCATAACGTCGGAAGTCCACCTCACTTCAGAATCTACAGCATTCCCCAAACCACAACCAACAAATGGAAACCAGACCTTTCTGTCAGGTCGATAGTACACAAATGTGGCCATTATATAGGCTTTTTATAGACACAATGGGGGGGAAGGGAGTCGCTGAGCTCCGATAACATGTCTGAGCTCGAGCCTGCTTTAACTGCCACTCAAGTCAAGAGTGGTTAACCCGGGATCGAGCTACGATGCCGCTCAGAGGTTGGTGAATCCCATCCTACAAGTCTCACTCAGTGACTGCCCTCTCTGTCGCTACCAAACCCTTCCTATCCCTCTCTTGCTTTTCCCTCCTTTGAGGCTCACACTGTCCAGCTTTTCTCTCCTCTCCCTGGCCACATGGGAGCCCACCTACCTCTACTCACCCCCCTTGTCTTTCTCGCTGCCTTTGAGGAGAGAATGAATCCTGGCCCTCTTTCGGACTCCCATGTTCTTCTCCTGTTGGGAACTTAAACTGTCATATTGATGACCCCTCTCTCCCGTGGGCTTCAAGCTTTCTCTCCCTAACCTCTTCTTTTGGCCTTCAATGGACTGCAGCCAGCACCCACAAGGATGGCCACTACCTAGATCTGGTTCTCACTAAAATCATCTGATATCTCCATTTTCCCCCTTCTCTCTCTGACCATCATCTAATCTCATCTTCTCTCTCACTTCTCCCCCTTGTTTCTGTAGAGACCTGCGCTCTATTAACCTACCAGCGTTTCATTGCACTGAACGCTCCTCCCTCAGCTCCAGACCCCGACAACCTGGTCAGGAACCACAACCATGTTCTATCCTCCTCTCGATCTACATGCCCCCCTCTTTCTCTCAGCCGCTCGCCCTTCAAACTGGGGACCATGGCTACATTTCTACACGTGCATGCTGCGTTCCACCGGACGACTCGAGGAAATCTCACTCTCGCCGACTTCCTTCACTACAAATGTATGCTATCCTGTTTCAACTCTGCGCCCTCTCAAGCTAAACAAACCTACTTTTCATTATTAATCAACAAGCACAAGTCTAACCTACGCCACCAACTCTTCTTTGTCTTTGATGCCCTACTCAGACCACCCTCTGCTGCCTCTTTCTTCCTCCATCTCACCTCAGGACTGCCGACTATTTCAAGGAAAATGTGGCATTCATACGTCAGGACATCCTCTGTATTCTCCTCGCATCCTACACCTTCCCAACTCTCCTCCTGCCTTCCTTGACTCTTTTTCAGCTGTCACAGGAGGATGTGTCATTTCTCATCTCTTCTTCCTCTACCACCTGCACTCCCATCTCCTAAAACCTCGTGCTCCTACTATAATGCCAACGCTCACACATTTGTATCTCCTCTCACCTCTGGTACCTTTCCCTCCTTCAAAAACATGCAACAGTTATAGTATTACTCAAAAACAGCAAACTTGACCCTACCTGCCTTTCTAACTATCATCCTGTCTCTCTCCTGGTCTTGCCTCTAAACTCCTTGAATGTCTTGTATTCGCTCAGTTGCTCCATTTTCTGAACACCAATTCTCTCCTAGACCCTCTACAATCTGGCTCCCGCACTGCTCACTCCACTGAAACAGCCCTCACTAAAATAACTAATGACATCCATGCTGCCAAAGATAGTGGTCATTACACTCTGATCATATTACTCAACCTCTGCAGCATTTGATACTGTGGACCACCCTCTTCCCCTTCACATTCTCCATATTCGTAACAAAGCTCTATCCTGGATCTCCTCTTACTGCTCCCATCATACTTTCAGCTTCACTTTTGCCAACACCTCCATCGATCGCTCTGTGGGTGTACCGCAGGGCTCTGTCCTGGGACCTCTTTTCTCTTTACACACTCTATTTGACCTAATCACAACTCTTGGGTTCAAATATCACCTCTATGCTGATGACACACAAATTTACTTTTCAACCCCTGACCTTATTCCTGCTGTATAGACCAAAGCTTCTGAATGTCTCTGCTATATCAGCCTGGAAGGCTCTCCAACTTAAACACCTCCTTCCACATTACTGTTTCAAGTAGTATCATTCACCCAGTAGCAGAACCACGCTGCCTAAGGGGTCACACTCTACTCCTTCTGCTCTCACATTCAGAAGGTAGCTAAAACCCATCGTTTAGCCTCTGCAATATTACAAAGAAACACCCTTTCCTCTGTTGCTCAACTGCAAAAACTGACTCAGGCCCTCATTCTCTCCCGTCTCGACTACTGTAACCTCCTGCTGTTCGGTCTTCCTGACTCACCTGCCTGCCCTACAATTTACCCTAAACAGTGCTGACAGAATCACTTTACTCTTTCCTAAATCTGTCTCAGCGTCTCCCCTGCTGAAATTCCTCTCCTGGCTTCCTACCAAATCCCGTATCACACACTCAATTCTCCTCCTCACTTTTAAAGATTTACATTCTTCTGCTCCTCCTTACATCTCAGCCCTCAGCGTTCTGCTCAAGGATGTCTTCTTTCTACCCCCTTTGTAGCTAAACCCCTCTCCCGCTTTAAACCTCTCACCGACTGCTTTACACCTCTGGAATGCCCTTTCCCCTCAATACCCAACTAGCACTGTCTCTATCCACCTTTAAGACCCACCTTAAAAACACACCTGCTTAAGGAAGCATATGAGTAGCTCCATGGCTGATCATTTATACCTTATACTGTACATAAACCATGACCCCTTGCAGACGCACTTGCCAGAACGCTCTCCTATTGTCTCTGTACGTTCAATTAGATTGTAAGCACGTTGGAGCAGGGACTTTTCCTAAAAGTTACTTATGTCTGAAGCATTTCTTCCCACTATGTGTTATTTATATGATTGTCACGAGTATTACTGCTGTGAAGCGCTATGTACATTAATGGCGCTATACAAATAAAGACATACAATACATTTAAAGCAATCATCCACCAGGTACTTTGGTTTCACGTTTCCATTCCACCACACAATGCTAGGTTAGACCAAGTCTCCACTTGGCAAAGAGGGGAAGTTCAAGTTGTAAGCATTCACCTAATATTTATGAGGCGTTATTACTTTGCCCCAAGGTCATGGATATTTTCCCTCGCTTCTAGGGTTGTTCGTGACCGCCACTCAGTGAGCAGACATCGGAACGACAGTAACCGGAGGGTCCCTGGCCTGGACTACTAAAGCGTCGCCAAGAGCTAATTGATTCTTCAAAATGTGAACTCCTGCACGGGAAAATCCTGCCCCTGCCCGGGTTAAGTGACAGGAAGGCTTCACGGTGTATGCGGGAGTAGGAAAGAAAAGGAAACGCTCACTTACTCGCATACCGCATGATCCTCCTTTTCCTCTGGCTCCGCTTTGCCCGGGGGACTGGCTGCCTCTTCCTGGCACCCGGCCCCCTCGCATGCTCCTTCCTCCTTGGCCTCTTCCATTGGCTCGGGAAGCGTTTGCACCAAATCGAGCTGCTCCGCTCCGTCGCAGGCAGCTGCGTCTGGCTGGGTGACCTTGGCCTCGATGGCCTCTCTTGGCCTTGGCGGGAAAGCTTCGGACGCAGAGTCTGTGACTGCGCTCCCGTGGAGCTAAAAAAAAGTAGGGGGGTGGGAGGGTAGGAGTAAAAAAGGTCAGACGGTTTCTAAATGAAGTATCTCGTTAAAGGAGCAGCTTGCCCTAATCTTAAAGCCTTTTTTTTTTTTTTCATGGTGAGAATCAGAGGTCTTTCTGACCCAAATGCACTATTTCAGCTCCGGGGAATCCCCTGGATTCAGAGATACTTACCAGTAAAGTTACCAGATTTTAAATCTCCCACAAGAAAAAGGCTGCCAAATCTAGGACCAATAGGAAGCTGCAACATTGGTTCCTATTGGATGGCCATTTAAATCCCCCGGTAAAAAGAGGAATACCACTGATAACCTCACCGGACAGTACCTTGGGAATCAGGGGGCATTCCTGGAGCAGAGGATACTGTGGTGGTCAGGAGGTCGGTTAGGGTGGATTGCTCTTTTAATAACAGGCTACGAGGAGTCAGTCCAGGATCAAGGCGGCTTAATGGCATGGAGATTTATTAACAATTGCTCCACCTTCAGCTCAGTGTTACAGAGCACAAGCATGCACCCGGGAGGAAGGGGAAGACAGGTTTGTGCTATTCCAGGGGGATTATTCGTTAATTCACTGCACTTAAAGAACGGTCCAACACAATAAAGCAATCCTACCATTCTCGGTACAGCCATGACCCCCCCCCCCCCCCCACAACACTGGCTTTCCTGCCACTTACACGGAAATCTGCCCCAAACTTGCGCAGTTCTTCCAGGTGATTCCTCTTTTGCTCGGGTTGCAGCCCTGCAAGGAGGGAAACGGCACTGTGTTAGCACAAAGCCGCAAATCCACTGGACAGGGCGAGGGGGGCTGCAGAAGGGACCCCACAACCCACCAGTGTGATGAGAAAAGCAGGCAGAGTGCGAGGAAAGAAGAGGTACAAACCTTTACATGGCTGCTTGACTCCATCGCACGGCGAGGACGCCTCCAACGTCCGGCTTGGATCCTTTGCTGCAGAGGCAGAAATCTCTTTACCTAAATAACGTAAACATATTAGTCTCAGAAACATGTTACCGGCATTAGAGCGGATATCTACATGGCATTTGAAGCAAGAATGCCCCACCTTTACAGGGCCGGGCCTGACCCATGTTATTGGCTCCTGGAGCCCGCAAGTGAAAGGGAATCCATTTCCACTTGGATTGGGCCAGTACCATATATTACATAATATCATAAAGGCCCCCTCCAAAGCTTAAAGCTATAATTACTTAAAGGCAAATCAACTTGTAAAGAGAAGCTAAGTTCTGTTAGAATAACTAGATATTGGTTAATGACACAGATGAGTGTCAAAGGCTACATAAGAGTTCCCAGAACTGTCCCCTCCTCCCAGATATGTTACACCGACGTCTGCAACCCTAACCAACAAACACTGGGATTGACGCAGTATCCGCAGCAAGATAACAGCCTAATTCAGGCATATTACATTATACAGAAACACAACAGTAGCAATTTAGATCCACACACGAGAGGATGCAGTAGTATCACACCATGATAGCCATGGTAATTGCCGAATCAAGACCGAAGCCTAGTGTAATTGGCAGTACTATTTTGCAGGGGATATCCGGCTTATCCCAAGAAGTGGTTGGCTATAGGAAGCGTCAGACAACACTCCTGTTACATCTCCTACAAGATTATACAGTGGCGAGGGATGGGAAAAAAATAAAAAAAGTTTGTGAACCCCAATGATAATTACATATTGTTTACATGATAACCTTCTTGAAATCAAAACCACTCCTCTCAAATATCCAAGAGGGTTTATATTAACCAATTCCATGTCTTTTGGAACATAATGTATGAGTTAGACAAACTGAGTAATTAGTCTGGATACGTGCAAAAGTGAAATCCTGGTTATATCAGCCTAATTAAAGGGGATAATTAGAACCAGGTGTTTAAATAATTAGGTAGATCTTCTTCAGGAGTGAGTTTGGGAGGCCAAACCCAATATAAAGATTAGAAACTTTGTGAGTTTAGTCTTCACCATTCAGCTGTGTGGAAATACGTCATGCAACGATCAAAAGAAATCTCTGAGGACATCAGAAAAGCCGTTATTGATGCTCATCTGTCTAGAAAGGGCTACAAACCTATTTCTAAGGATTTGGGGCTACACAAATCCACTGAAAGACAACTGGAGAAAGTTTAAGACCAGTAACTCTACCCAGGAGCGGTCGTCCTACCAAAATCTCTCCAAAAGCAAAGCTGCAAAACATCCAGGAAGTCACAAAGAACCCAGAGTAACATCCTAGAATCTGCAGGCCACTCTCGCCTTCTCTGGACAGACGAGTCAAAGGTAGAACTTTTTGGCCTTCATGAGAAACATTATGTTTGGAGAACATCAAACACTGCGTTCGAACAGAAGAGCTTCATCCCAACCGTCAAGCATGGTGGTGGGAGTGTGATGGTTTGCGGCTGCTTTGCTGCCTCAGGACCTGGATGGCTTGCCATCATTGACACAACCATGAATTCTGCATTGTATCAGAAGATTCTAGAGGAGAATGTCAGGCCATCCGTCCGTGAGACGAAGATGAACCGAAAGTGGGACATGAAGCAAGACAATGATCCTAAACATACAAGCAGATCTTCAAAAGAATGGATGCAGAAGAAGAAATTCCATGTTTTAGAATGGCCTAGTCAAAGTCCAGACCTAAACCCCATTGAAATGTTGTGGCACGACCTGAAGCGAGCTGTCCATGTAAGGAAGCCCTCAAACGTCACTGAGCTGAAGCAGTTCTGTAAGGAGGAATGGGCCAAAATTCCTCAAAACCGATGTGAGAGACTGACCAGCAGGAACAGGAAACGCGCAGTTGAAGTTATTGCTGCTCAAGGGGGCGCCACCAGGTACTGAATATAAAAGGTTCATATACTTTTTCACTCATGGATATTGAATGTTGAGCCCTTTGTGGACAAATAAATGTTGAAAAAGTATCATGTGTTTGTGTCGTCATTTGTTTGACCAGGTTATCTTCATCTATTAGGACTTTTCAAATCTAAAATGGTAGATCTTAATCTATGTGAAAATCCTAAAGGGTTCACAAACTTTCACCACTGTATATCCTGCAAAGTAGCAACATTTTGGCATCCTTTATCAGGATGTACAATAAAACCTATATTATTTCACACGATATAACGGGGTTCTTGCCTGATGCATCGACTTGTATGACATAGGAAGCATCATTAATTGTAACTGTATTATTATGCAATTAGCTTTTGAAATGAACCATTTCCACCTTTTAACCAGAATAACTACTGCCAAATGCACCAGCCCATATTTCCATGCAGAATTGGATGCTAACCTCTTGCGTCAGTATCTCTCTCTCTGTATAGAATCCACAATTTTTTCCATTGCACCCAGTGCTCGAGAAAGCACAATTATACAAGCTCTACCTCGTTGGTGGCCAACTCCAGTCCACCAACAGGTCAGGTTAAGGATATCCCTGCTTCAGCACAGGTGGTTCAATCAGTGGCTCAGTTGAAGGCAGCCACCTGTGCTGAAGCAGGGATATCCTTAAAACCTTAATGGTTTGTGGCCATGAGTCAACACACCCTTGGTCTACGACATGCTCTTCCCACCCTGCTAGTCTACAAACTAGCCTGTTCTATCCAGGACGCCACCAGTGGCCCCGTCTCAGCAAGACCAGAAAAATACTTAAGACGGGTGCCGGTGCTGTAGAGACTTCACTCGTTACTCTTGCCATGCGTCTGGCCCTGAACAGGACAGCTCCTCACCTTCCGCCAGCACAACGGGAGTGCTGCTCTTTGGAGAGGGAGGCTTGGTGGACACGCTGGACTCTACCACAGGCCGAGGATCTGGAGTTAAAGTCTGAGAGGGAGTCCCCAGGGGGGAGTCCATGGAAGCTGAAGAGGAGCCGGATTTCGGAGAGAGCGGGGAGTAAACACGGGTGCCACCTGTAACACAAAGGGGCTGTGAAGTCAGGGCAGCAAAGTACTACCATTGCATGGCATTCACCATCTATGCCATATGCACATCACTAAAGATCTTCTGCCACAGCGATTAAATAAATACATTATTCGTTTATGGGACAGAACCAATTAGAAGTGAGTGCAGAAAAAGGGGGACTAATAACATTTTACACAGTGAATATTAACTTCCGCTGCTTGTGGAGGCTGTAACCTCTGGCAACGAAACGCGTTAACAAGTGCCCCAAGCAATTAACCAAAACGTGAAAACCCACCTGAGGGAGATGTGGACACTTCCGCCGGACGGCTGGATGGAGAAGACAATGTCTTGGTGCACCTGATTGGACGCTGTGCTTTGGGGGACATCCGGGAAGGCCCTACAAAAGGGAACAAAAAGCCTGAGCCCTAACCTGGATGTAAGCATTACTTCCTACGTAGGCAATGGTCTACACATTGTAACTGGCTGGCACGGAGAACTGTTCTCACCTCCGTTGATACCTCTCTGTTCCGGCACTGGGCTGGAACTTGTTTCCGGATAATGCTGAGGAGTCCCCCGGGGCGGAATAGACCCCATTCCAGGTCTCCCACCTCTGGAGGAGGTGGTTCTTATCCCTCCGCGCGCTCCGTCACGTACCCGCTGCGGGAGTGGAACATACTTTCCGTCCCTGCGAAAGGTAAACCAGCCTCGGATTAGCATCATAAATTACAAACATCCCTTCACTACAACCTAAAAATGTTCCAAGTACATCGTCCGACGACTCCAAAATAATGTTCATCTTTCAGTGCCCCTAATGGACGTACCAGGTAGGGCTGCTCAGACTCGTGGAATTTCTGGAGATTCGGTGGCCGCATAATACTAGAAGACTTCTAAAAACTAAACCCAGTGGGAGCAGAAAGGAAGGAGCAGATAAGATAATAGTACAGACTGAAAAAAAACTTAAATGCATGTTTGCTAATGCAAGAAGCCTGACAGATAAAGTGAGTGAGCTTGAATTAATAGTTGCAAGGGAGCAGTACGATATCATAGGCATTACTGAAACATGGTGGGATGAAACTCATGACTGGGCAGTTAATTTAGAGGGTTATTCCCCTTCTCTGAAGGATCGAGCAAATAGAAGAGGAGGTGGAGTTTGATTATATGTTAAACCGGATCTAAAACCTATTATAAGGGACGATGTTTATGAAGCGAATGATGAAAATGTAGAGACCTTGAGGATAGAAATTAGCAGTGGAGGTGAAAGTATAAAGAAAATGTTTGTAGGGATATGCTATAAACCACCAAATATCTGTGAGATTGAGGAAGCTAAAATACTTTTACAAATGGAGAAGGCATCAAAACTGGGTCATGTTTGCATAATGGGAGATTTTAATTATCCAGACAGACTGGGGCAATCAGATTAGCATTACAACAAAAAGGAAACTGTTCTTTGGGGGTGCTTAAAGACAATTACATGACCCAAATTATTGAGGAACCAACCAGGAGAGGGGCAATAATGGATTTGCTAAGATCAAACAATGTAGAAGTGATAACAAATATTGAAGTCAGGGAAGATTTTAATAAACAGACCTAATCTACAAGGAATAAATTGGGATGATGTTTTTGCAGGGAAAATGTAGAAGATAAAAGGGCAGTCTTTAAAACATTGTTAGAAAAGCACACTTAGTGTATACCCTTGGGTAATAAGTATAAAAGAAATATTTGAAAACCAAATTGGCTAAATAAACAGGTAGGGGAGGAAATGGACAAGAAGAGGAAGGCGTTTAGATTGTTGAAGTCAGAAGGGACGGAGATATCATACCAGAATAAGGAATGTAACAAAAAGTTACAAAAAGGGCAATCAAATTAGCGAAAATGGATAATGAAGAAAGGATTGCAATAGAAAGCAATATCAACACTAAAAAGTTATTTAAGTACCGTAACAACAAAAAATAGAAAAGAAAATATAGGACCCTTTCAGTGTGAGATGGGCAGGCAGACTATTGGAGATAAGGAAAAAGCTGAGGTATTAAACAAGTTCTTTACCTCTGTTTACCCGGGAGGAATCTATTGCAATTGTAGTGCCGCAGGAGGAAGCCACAACCTCCATATTAATGAACAATTGGTTAACTGAGAAAGAAGTTCATAGACGGCTTTATAAAATTTAAGTAAATAAGGCACCTGGCCCCGATGGCATATATCCAACAGTTAAGCAGTTAAGTTCAGCAATAGACAAACCATTACATTTAATATTCAAGGACTCCATTTCCACAGGCTCAGTACCACAAGATTGGCATAAAGCAGATGTGATGCCTATATTTAAAAAAGGGAGCTAGATCACAACCAGGGAATTACAGACTTATAAGTCTGACTTCAATAGTGGGGAAGCTACTTGAAGGTTTAGTATCAGATAATATTCAGGAATCGCGAATGATTAGTAATAGTCAGCATGGATTCATGAAGGATAGGTCTTTCCAAAGCTAACCTCATTCGTTTGAGGCGGTAAGAAGGAATTTAGACCAGGGTAATGCAGTTGATAGGCTCTTCTGGTACGGTTCCACACAAGTTTAATAAACAAAATAAAGCAAATTGGACTCGGTACAAAAATAAATTGCAACTGGATTGAAAAATGGTTGAAGGATAGACAGTTGTAATAAATGGAACTTTTTCAGGTTGGGCTATGGTTGTGAGCAGTACCTAAGAGATCAGTACTGGGACCCCTGCTTTTTAACTGTTTATTAATGACCTTGAAGGTTGGCATCGAGAGCAAAGTCTCCATCTTTGCTGATGACACCAAATTGTGTAATATAGCAGAGGAGGTCCAAAAAAAATGTTCTGACTAGTTCAACCTATGTTTGTTTGTTAGGTTTTCGTACGTCGCTTGTTACTGTGCAGGAGAAAGACTAGCTAGGCAGAGGCGGCGAGTATAGACTGACCCGTACCTGGGATCTAGATCCTAAATTAGTAAGATGCATGGGGTCTGGTTCCAGGGTCAGGGCAGGGTGCCGCTGAAGAGTAGAAGCCACAGGTCTGAGGTCAGGGCAGGAAAGAGATAGAATGATCGCGCTCACTGTTTCAGGGCAGGAGGCAGAGGAGCCCAAAGGCAGGCAAAAATCACAGGGATGAGAGACGGATAAAGGGAGATGAAAGGTGTGAACAATTTCCATATCAACCTGAGGGGGTCTTCCTGTTTTTGAAGTGAGGGCAGGAGTTGCCAATAAGCAAGATCGCCAAGGTTGCTTCAGTGTGGGCGAGTACTGGGACCCCTGCTTTTTAACTTGTTTATTAATGACCTTGAGGTTGGCATCGAGAGCAAAGTCAAAGCAAAGGATGTAATTTCTCTCCAGAAGGACTTGAATAGACTGGAAACTTGGGCATGTAAATGGCAGATGAGATTTAATACAGATAAATGTAAGGTTATGCATTTGGGAAGCAAGAATAGAGAGGCAACTTATAAATTAAATGGGGATAAATTAGGGGAATCCTTGATGGAGAAGGATTTAGGAGTGCTTGTAGACAGCAGTCTTAGCAATAGTGCCCAAAGTCATGCAGTAGCTGCAAAGGCAAAAAAGATCTTATCTTGCAAACGGGCAATGGATGGAAGGGAAGTAAATATAATTATGCTCCTTTACAAAGCATTAGTAAAACTACAGCTTGAATATGGAGTAGAATTTTGGTCACCACTCCTTAGAGAAGAAATGATGGAATAGAAAGCACAGAGAAGAGCCACCAAATTAATAAAGTGGATGGATAATCTGATTCATGAGGAAAGGCTAGCCAAATTAGATTTGTTTACTTTAGAAAAGGAGGCATCCAAGAGGGGATATGATAACTATATACAAATATATTTGGGGTAAATACAAGCTTTCAAAAGAACTATTCATGCCAAGGGCAGTACAAACGACAGTCATCCCTTAGGCTGCAGCCAGGCTGATGCTGAGCGAGTGCGCTCGTGCTGGCCGCAATGAAACATTGCTGCAATGTGGGTGGCTAGCAGGAGTGTACACGGCGCTTAGCTGCTTGGCGACACAACCAAATTGGATTTGGCTGCTCGCTGATGCATCACGTGAGTGGTTTGCCCAATGAGGGCGAACTAGTTCCGTGACGTAACAGCTGCAACCCCCCCAAGCCCCCCTCGAGCGTGCAACTAGCTGGCCATTAAACACCCGGCACCTGAGCAGAAGCGAGCGCTCTCCCACCCTGGCCGCAGCCTTAAAGTTGGAGGAAAGGAGATTTCTCCAGCAACAAAAGGGTTCTTTACAGCAAGGGAAGTTAAAATGTGGAATTCATTACCCATGGAGACTGATGGCAGATACAATAGATGTATTTAAAAAAAAAAAAAAAGAAGGTTTTAGAAAGGAAATGTATACCAAATAGAGAAACATGGGAAGGATGTTGATCCAGGGAGTAATACAATTGTCAATATTTGGAGTTAGGAAGGAATTTATTTCCCCCCCTTATGAGATATAATTAGATGATATATCACTGGGGGGGGGGGGGGGTGTTTGCCTTCCTCTGGATCAATATACTGTAAGTATAAATATAGGCTAAAGTATCTGTTTAAATTTAGCATAGGTTGAACTTTATGGACGCATGTCTTCTTTCAACCTCATCTACTATGTAACTTTAGATGGGGTAAGCGCGTGGTGGCTGCACGTGATTAGTACGGTTTGGATCAAATTTATGTTGGGCACTCGTCAAGCTCTGATGCTTAACTTCGCACCCCAATTCAGCACCAACCGTCATTGGGGCTGGACCGGAGTGCAATACCCCACATTGAAACTGGATGGATCTGCCCCCGAGACCTACAAGGAAACCTCGGCGAGGGTCCCAGAGAGAAGGGAAACATTATAGCAATACAAAAAAAATGGTAATTTATTCATAAGTCACGAGGAGTAAGCTCCACCTGGGTGCTGCCATGGACAACCACGTGCCCGCGACTCACCGAGAAACCAGGCTGGGGCTGTCGCGGTCAGAGTTTTGCCGCTGCACCGCGCTGTGTTTCTCCTCCTCCGTTCTGCAGTCGTCGTTCTCGATGGCGATGCGCGCGCGGTACTGGGGGCTGGATTCTATCTCCCGGGCCAGCTGCGCAGCGCGAGCTTCCCGCTGCCTGAACTCCTCTGAGTTTTCCTTTTCCAGAGGGACCCTAAAGATGTCGATGCTTTAATTATACGGGCACAGTTATTTTTGGGGTACAGAAAGAACAATCTTATTATAATGGGGCATTGAACAGTGATGTCTGATATGTAGAAATAACCCTCGCACAGAAATACAGATATTGTATTCCCGTAATTGACTTGTAACCCATAGAAGCGACATCTGCAACTATTTTCTTTGCAGGGCAGAAGGGGGAAGATTTTACATTTATAAAAGGACCCTTAATTTCCTCATCTCCACCCCCCCCCCCCCCCCCAACGCACATTTAGCTGGAGGTGCAGTCCCCGTCCCTATTTCTTCTAACTGGAATGGTAATTTTCAGGGGGAGGATCCCAAAAAAGTAATGCAATTTAAAAATGTATCGCTGCCCACGAGCAAAAAGTAAAATGAAGAACCAACTTAATTTGTCAACAGACATATCCTCCCCTAAATGTGTGAGGTCTCAAGTGAGGGGATATATAAAAAAAAAAAAAAGTACTTGGGATGCAAAAGTAAGTTGTTCTCAGGCACTCACGTGTAGGAGGAGAGGCTGCTGTCATATGTTGTCTTCACTCCATAGTTCTCCTCATTAAACTTGAACATCTCATTGGGATCCCAGCCATTTGACTGGAAAGCAAGAAGACAGTTATTCAGGACGAGCTGCTTCATCACTACTGTAGACTTTGCACCAAGCAGCAGTTTGCGGCCTCACCAACTACTCTAACCATATGACCAAAAGCAGTAACTGGACTCGGTCACGTCCCAAAACACTTCTCTTGACCACAACGCTTTGCTTGCACGATATGCCCGTCCATCCTTGACCTCAAGCCGATGACACCAAGCCTACTACACTTCACAGCCAGTGCACCAAGCAAGGCCGATGTGGGGAGCACGGAGCAGACATACCAGATCGGATTCCAGCTCATAGTCGTCGTTGTTTTCTCCTCCATCCCAGCGCAGGAGAACCTTCTCCTTGTGCTCCTTGTTCAGCACTTTGGAATTCATGGCGATGGCAGAATCGGTAAATTTATCTGAAACGTTAGACAAAAGTTAAAGAGGGAAGAGAATCGGAGAGAGAAGACTCCCAAATAGGGCAACAGAGAGAGAAGAAAAAAAAATTGTTTTGGTGCTCATACAGGCTCCTAACAAGCACAGTGGCAGGGAAATTCTGGATCAGAAAAGATGTGGAGCAGTAGTGATAAGAAGCCTCTCAACTATAAAGTTATAGACTCCAGGCTTCAATACACAATCACCACTTACATCTCCAACACTTGGTAACTCATGCTCTAACATTTGAGCCTTGGCCAGAGAAAATCTATTAAACCCCCTTTCCTGATACGTTACTATTCAGCTCAGGGTGCTAATCAATGGTTTACTTATTTGAAATAGTATCTATGTTACACGATGCAGAGAGAATTTGTTCTGTGCTAAACGGAGAAGTGCCAGACCATGACTTCCAGTTTAATATAAATGTTGCCAAGCAAAAAGGTCTTCTAATGTACATTTAGAACCACCATGGTCCTTTGTACATTACTTAGACTGCTGCACAGCAGATGTACAACTGGAGTACAGGAAACAGTACAAGTACGAATAAGGTTAAGCAACGCTCAGATCTGCCGGGAGCCCACAATTATGAATGTTTCAGCACCCAGGCACAAAGTGGGATGAAACACACACGGTACCAGTAGGTGCTAACATGCTTCCTACCTTTTGTGGCATAGTTGAAATCCACATTGCGGAAATGAACGAGAGCTACATCTGTGGGTTTGAAGATCATGGTGTCTACAATGTCTTCTCTCTTTGGCCCTATGACCTGTTCACTTGTCTTCTTGTGCACAGCATCGACAGCCAGTTCAAACTGTAAGCACAGAGACCCCAAGAGAGAATAAGGGAGGAAACCTCAATGCACCATGAGCTGCCCACCACAACACGCCTGCCAACTCCATCTACTCTTAACCCTCTGAGGAGAGGTTAAGAAAGCATGCAGCCCAATAGAGACGGAGCAGAGTTAGACTGCAAAACATACAGCCTGCACTTGCCATGTGAACAGTGCTAAGGGTAGAATTCAATTTTTGCAGGAAAGTCACCAGTTTCTTCAGCAAATACTTACCTTCGAACTTAAAGTTTTGAAGATCCCTTCGTAAACATGACCATTTTTCACCTTGACATCACACGTGGAACCCTTTATTTAAAAAAAAACAACAAAAAAGAAACACATGTTTGTTTCACTTCTTAAACCAGCATTTCAATCCAAATCACTTGTGAAGCATTAGATAATACTTGCTGCGTTTTTGCTTCCCTCGGTTTATGCCCTTTTTAATGCAATAAGCTTCCTAGGGTTGCTATAGCAACTGTTTAGTAAGCCACAGCACTTCCTCTTTTGAAATAGGCGTCATATTGCATACCCTGGGAAGCAGGATCTTTGCCAATTTATCATGGGAGAACAGATCGATCAGCAGCTTAGAGAATTGCTTCCTCGTAAAAACAAAAAAATACATTTCTTTAATATATATATATATAAAAAACATAATACTGAGTTAAGTTATGGTGAGTAAAAAAAGTGACAAAAACTAATATATATATATATATATATTTGAACTACTTGTCCCATCCTGGTACCATTCATAACCTTATTGCAGCTGAATAGGTTACAATTTCTCCAGTGTAATCTCCCCCAAAGTACAACTTCTATTCAAGCAAGAAGACCTCACTGAATAATATAGAATATCATACAACTTAAGTATGCTTCCAATGCCCAGAACTGAAATCAGGTACCTGGATTTCACAAAAAAGCTATGCAAGTTATGTTTGCAAGTCACTAATAAATACCCCATTTAAAATGAATGCGATTGTCGGTCAAAACAGAAACGCAGCCAAAAAATTTAAAAAGCATGAAGTCAAACTTGTGATCGATTGCTGCTATTCTTATTCAAAAACTTTAGTATTTGACAAGTTTTCATTGGCTTTTTTTGGACAATAATTGTCTAGTGTGCACAATTACAAAATGTAGTAAAAGACAACATTGTTAAATAAAGCCAGAAGAGGACTTTGCAATGGTAAAATGGGGACAGTTATCTTCAGGAGATGCAGAAAAGAACCATTCCAGAATTCCCAACCATCACGGTCATAGCATCTTTTGCTGCCAGTAGTTCAGGCAGTAAACAGTCACCATCATAAATAAATGCATAACAATCAGAACGGATCTTTAAATGGGTGAGTAATCCGGCGTCTGATGCTGAAAAAGGAAGATACCCATGTACTGCTAAAAGCGGGTTTTTGCAGCACGCAAACACTGGAATGTCATGATGTAGTGAAGATTGTCAAATTTAAAAATCAACAAAAAACTAGATTGATTTGAGCCGGACTATTGATTGATAGAGTCGGATACTCACCACAACCGCAGTTAAAAAATGCAGCATGCGAGAATTGTTATAAACACCTTCAAAAACCTGCAATGCAAAAAGTTTTAAATAAAAAATCAAGCTAGAGGAGCACGTTTAGATTTGTTTTTTTACCGGAAACCCCATTCAGACAGCGTGTTTAACGTTACAATGCAATAGGCATTCATAGGATTTCAGTCATTGTCGTTATTAAGTGACGTGTCAAGTACTGCATTCTTTATTGTAACAAACTACTATAAATTGATAGCTTTACGATGCCTTTAAAAACAGAAATCAGACATTTTGAGAAGGACTTACCGGAGACTGCAGTCCCTTTACTATGCTTCTACCCCTACAAAGGAAAAAAACAAAAATGAATCTCAATATCCAGAGAAAAAAAAAACTCCTTATTAAAGTAATGTTATACACCAATGAACTGGATTTCAACAGCTAACAGGTTAAAGACACAAGCTGCACTTAAGTCAGACATATGACCGGAAGTTAATTTAGATAGTAAACAGGGAGTACGAGATCCCGTATTATGTCATATATGAAACCAACGTTGAGTCTGAACTCAATTTACCCTAAGCTGTCAGCTTTGAACTCTTGCACTGTCCTTCTGTATGTACAGAACTGAGCCTATAACAACTTCTTGGAATAATATTCAGCAATTCATTACGGCAGCGTTAGGCCTACAAGACAATGACACACAAATATTCAAAAAAAAAACATTCTGCGATGTCCCCATTACTCAGCAGTGATCCACTTCTAACTCTACAAAGATACAGGATCCAACAGGAAACATTGCTATTATAAGGACAATTTGGAAGTAGCGTTGCAGACAAATTTTCCCTAAATGAACTTAAAAAAAAATAATAATTAAAGTTAGATCACCGACAAAAACCTGTGACATGAAGAGGTAGCCAGGCTCACTAATAAAGGTTAAGCCCGTTTGGATACCACTGATCCATGTTTTGGGGGGGTCAGGAGTGTAAGTTATTGGACCCAACTGTTGTAAAAGCATTACCTGTAACTATGCGACTCCCCACTAGGGGTCCCTGCTTCACCAGAAAGGTAACTGGGGCATAGGATGTGAGGTGTCCCTGAAACAGTCAAGGGGGTCCCTAGGATAATGGGGGATGCCCAGGTCATCCAGAACCAGTATAGAGGCTCTGGGTGGTACTCCAATCATCTATAAGGTTGAGGGGACTTTAAAAAAGTCCAGCCCAAAGTTTATTGTAGAGAGTGTGGAGAATATAGTTAGAATAAGAAGCTTTACGTTATTTCTTACTATTTCCCATAACTTACAGGACACCTACAAGCTCATATTGAACCCCCAAAATAACCACAACATATATATAAGCATATAAGTGTCACAGAGGAGTGCTACTGAGCATGGCAATATATATTTAAAACCAGAGACAGAACGTAAAACACAGACAGAGCTCAGTGCACATCCAGTGAAACTTATACATGGTACAGTGCCTAAATATATATGTATAGATATCTATTAAATAAAATGTCTTTTAGTTTAACATTTTGGCCAAATTGTCGTAAGCCCCTGAGCCACTACACGGCAGACCACATCTCAAGGGTCCCTAACACTAATATAAATTCTTAATAACCTGTGCATTACCAGGAAGAATGATTTATAATAAACTAGCTGAGAGACCCGGCGTTGCCCGGGATGTAAATGCGTAATAGGTAGTATTTTTTATAAATCGTGGAACAAAAGGTGACTGTTTGTTGTAAAGGTTGGATAATAATATTGAAAAGAAAGATGGAAGAAAATGTAATACGATGTTGTATAAAAATGGTTTATTGTAACCACATCACAGTACAATGTATATTTTGGTGCCATAAGTGATGTAAAAATCTGAGTCGTGTGTCCTGCTAGGGTGTGAGGCGGCGGGTGGCGCGTGGGTTGTGAGTGCTGTCTGCGAGTGGGGGTCCTGCTAGGGTGTGAGGCGGCGGGTGGTGCGTGGGTTGTGAGTGCTGTCTGTGAGTGGGGGTCCTGCTAGGGTGTGAGGCGGCGGGTGGCGCGTGGGTTGTGAGTGCTGTCTGTGAGTGGGGGTCCTGCAAGGGTGTGAGGCGGCGGCTGGCGCGTGGGTTGTGAGTGCTGTCTGTGAGTGGGGGTCCTGCTAGGGTGTGAGGCGGTGGGTCAGTGATGTCGGTGCGTAGGGGCGGGAGGGCAGCAGGTGTGTGTGGCGGCAGGTATGTGTCGAGTGTGGCGGGTGTCTGTTGAGTGCGTGCAGCGGCTGTGAGGCGGTGGGTGAAAGGCAGAGGCGGCCGGAGTAAGGGCGGGTGAAAGGCAGAGGCGGGGGTTGGGAGGCGGTAAGGCGGGCATGAAGGCGAAGGGCGGCGGGAAGGGGAGGAGGGGGTGGTGGAGGGGGGCAAGGGGGTGGAGGAGGGGGGCAAGGGGTGGAGGAGGGGGGCAAGGGGTGGAGGAGGGGGGCAAGGGGGTGGAGGAGGGGGAAGGGTTAGAGGAGGGGGGGGAAGGGTTAGAGGAGGGGGGGGAAGGGTTAGAGGAGGGGGGGGAAGGGTTAGAGGAGGGGGGGGGAGGGTTAGAGGAGGGGGGGGGAAGGGTTAGAGGAGGGGGGGGGGGAAGGGTTAGAGGAGGGGGTGGGGGAAGGGTTAGAGGAGGGGGTGGGAAGGGTTAGAGGAGGGGGTGGAAGTGTGGGAGGGGGTGGGAGGGGAAAGGGGAAAAAGAGGTGGAGGGGGGGGAAGAGGAGCGGAGGGGGGGGTGGAAAGGGGAGCGGAGGGGGGGGGAAGGGGGGTGATGGGGGGGGTGGAGGGGAGGTGTGGAGGGGGGGGAGATAAATGGGGAGGTGAAGGGGGGTGGAAGGGAGAAGTGGAGTGAGGGGAGGTGAGGGGAGGTGATCGGGGGTGAGGGGTGGGTGAGGGGAGGTGAAGGCCGCTCACTCACCCGTCCTGCAGGTCCCACGTGGATCTGAGGCGGGAGGCAGCGTGTTGTGGCCGCTCCCCCGCTGTGTCCCGGGCGCTCACTCGCTCCCCCGCTGACTGTAGCGGCGCCAAGGGGGGGGGGGTATCGGGGAGACACTGACACTGGAGGGGGGGTGGAGGGGAGGTGAAGGGGGGGTGGAGGAGAGGTGAAGGGGGGTGAAGGCCGCTCACTCACCCATCCGGCAGGTCCCACGTGGATCTGAGGCGGGAGGCAGCGTGTTGTGGCCGCTCCCCCGCTGTGTCCCGGGCGCCGCCATCTTGGGTACTCGGCGCGGCGAGGCAGCCTGCCTGGCCACTGGCTGTTTCCCCCGCCGGGGAGGGGTGAGTTGTAGCGCCGGGGAGGGGGGGGCATGTATATGTGTGGGGGGGGGAGAGGTGGGAGATATAGAGGGGGGTCTCGCACGGCCGCTGACACTGGGTGGGGGGGGGGGGGCGCTGAAGGGGTAATAATAGTGTGTGTGTCCCGCTGACTGTAGCGGCGCCAGGGGAGGGGGGGGCGGGGTGAAAGCGCGGGAGACACGGGGAGAGGAGGAGGTGCGCGCGGTTGCTGCTAACACTGTGAGCTCCGCTAATGTAGGTAACACCCCCCCTACACACGTGTGTGTGTGTGTGTGTCTGTCACTGTGTGTGTGTGTGTGTGTGTGTCCCTGTGTGGGTGTGTGTCCCTGTGTGTTGTGTGTGTCCCTGTGTGTGTGTGTGTGTCCTGTGTGTGTGTGTGTGTCCCTGTGTGTGTGTGGGGTGTGTCCCTGTGTGTGTGTGTCCCTGTGTGTCCTTTGGCCCGTCACTCCGCCTCAGGCCAATGAGAGGTGTGCGGGGGCGGGCGGGCCAAGGGACCAATGAGATTTCCCCTAGGGAACACCGGACATCCAGGCAGGCATGCATGCATGCAGGCAGGCAAACATACAGTGCTTTCACTAATATAGTATAAGATCTGTCAAAATTAGTTGCATAGTTCTAAGTCTACTGAGCTCTGTCTGTGTTTTATGTTCTGTCTCTGGTTTTAAATATATATTGCCATGCTCAGTAGAACTCTCTGTGACACTTTTATGCTTATATATATGTTGTGGTTATTTTGGGGTTCAATATGAGCTTGTAGGTGTCCTGTATGTTTTACAATTCTTGTTCAGCTAGTCTTAGCTGATTGGAGGGTGGCAACCTCCTACCTAATTGAAGCTCACCCCCTCCCACATTAAATGGTGAAAAGCTCACTCCATAGCATCTCCACTCTCAGGGGAACTTGCTTGCTTGCAGTATGATTCTGACAAATCTAATACAGAGTGCTTTTCCTGGTATTGTACAGGTTAATAAAAGTTTCAATCAAACTTAGAACTATGCAACCAATTTTGACAGATTTATTATAAATCATTCTTCCTGGTAATGTACAGGTTATTAAAAATTCATATTAGTGTTAGGGACCCTTGAGATGTGGTCTGCCGTGTAGTGGCTCAGGGGCTCACAACAATTTGGCCAAAATGTTAAACTAAAAGACCATTTTATTTAATAGATATCTATACATATATATTTAGGCACTGTACCATGTATAAGTTTCACTGGATGTGCACTGAGCTCTGTCTGTGTTTTACGTTCTGTCTCTGGTTTTAAATATTTCCCATAACTCACAGACAGGATATTTATAAAGTGTATATTTTATTGAACAGTGTGTTTTAAAACATATGCTTTGTGCATAGTAAAATGAGGCACAGGCCAGGTGTCCCAGGGCCTGTATTGGGTGTGTGGGTACCTCAAAATGTATGCTGTAATAAAGTATGGTTCATAGGGTGTTATCCTGTATGTATAAAAATCCATGCAGTCGCCTAAGCATTTGCATAGGAGACATGTCTGCCTTGCCATCTGGCCTCAAAAGGAATCCAGGATGTCGAGGTGTCTGGCCATTTGGTAGCACGGAGGGACAGAGGAACAGGCCCCAAAAGTTATTTCAGACGATGCGGAGCCTTCCCTTCAGATAGCCATGCCCCTTTCTCTGACATCAGCCAGATGAGCCCTGCTCTGATTGTCGGTGGAGAAATTTCTCACGCTTTGGATTGGGCTATAGTATTTTTTGAATGAAAGTCAGAGGTATTATAACCCCTTGCGCCCCTCAGAAAAAAAGTGTTCTTTATTTCAAGTGTTCGCTCAACGTTCTAAAGATTCTCAAAGCTTTCTCCAGATGCTAGGATTCTAAATTTCAAGTCTCCAGAAAAAAAAGGCTGCTTCAGCTAAAGCTGCCTGGAATATTTTCTGTTCTGTTTTTGCAACTGTTATCGGGGGGAAATCCTTATTAGAATTCCCTGCACCTAGAAGAGTCTAGCTTTGTACCCCAATCCCAAGTAAGTGTGTTTTTTGCCTGTAGTATGTATCATTGTGTGTATGCCTTGTGAATACATTTACAATTTATTTCATTATCTTTGTTCGCTCAATGTATGATCCGGATTAATAAAAAAATTAAAAAAAGTGTAAATTGCCTGGTCTCTCGTGACAAAAACATTTCAGGCTTTGGTTTTGTATGACTTAAAAATAACTGTGAAAAAACAAATCCAATAAGAAGGTAGGTTAACATTACCTGTGAAAGCTCTATTACCTACAGAGGGGTCAAAGCCTGGATCACAATGGTAATTATAGACTATAGGGACATAGTGTATGGTACAGCACCCCAAACGCGACATCCTCTATAACTATTTGAGCTGTGCCACCCTGCCTGCTGCCCACCGTGCTCATGCCCACCTTACCTATTTTGCCGGCGTCAAATGCCGCGGGCCATTGTAACGAGCGTCAAATGACGCCGTGGGGGTCATGTGCCATCACAGGACCCTTTGGCGTCATTTGACACAGCATTACTATGGCAACACGTCAACACCAAGTCTCTGAATCCTGGTAAGTGAAGTTGCAGGGACCTCATGCAATACCCCAGCATTTAATTTAAAAGCCTTGGGGAAGAGCGGGGGGCCTCTGCAACCACCCACGTCCCCCCAGAAAAATCTCGCACCCCCCAGCACTATAACTCAATATGCTGCGTTGTCCTACAATATAACGACAACCCATATCACTGCAAAATGTTCAGAGACCCAGATTAGCTATCCCTCGAGTACAGACGCAAATTACATTTTCTCTATCTTGCCTTCAACTATTTCTGGGAAAGCTACCTGCCTATCTAAACAAGCTACTCGCCCCTAACCACACGCAGCTCTTATCACCTGAGATTCGACTCCAAAAGACTGCTCTCATGGTCCCAAGCTTCAACAAGGATCGCTTATCAACTGGAACCACCTACGAGACTCTCAAAACCGTCGCCAGTAATTTCAAGACTTCAGTCATCTCATTTTAATCTGGTCTGCAACATACAATCATCTCTGTCCATGAAATACCTAAATTGAACGTATAACCTCATTTAATGTAACCATGTATTGTTACAATCTCTCTGTGCCCAGGAGATACTTGAAAACGAAATAACTCCTAATGTATTACTTCCTGGTAAACATTTAATACATTGTCAACATACAGTGGTTATCAGCAAAGCACCATTTTATGAACAGCGGCACTGTACACAGAATTTTGCAGGCACAAGAAGCAATGCCCTGCAAAGTTTACAATCAAAATTAGAATATGTTTTTTGCACCTGTATTTACTGGCATCAGCTATTGTTGCTTTACTGTATTCACTATGCCAGCACCTTTTAATGTTTGCAGCACATTATGCAGGAGAAACAACCCCATCTCTGTAGAATTTACAAGCCAATTGTGGTACCCAAGACAAAGGGCCTTTCCTATAGTCACAAGACACCGACTGGAGACAGGTTTTAAAAAAACAAAACAAAAAAAGGTCAGTGACATTACTATTGACCTACCCTTTAAACTCTATATCAACTAAACATCCTTTTATTTTAGGCAACCATATACTGGTAATTGAAACAGACATTTATTAAACAACAGTGTACTCCTGCCTCAATTGCGATGACAGCAATACTGCTACTGCAACACCATGGCTGCCAGGGAAGCCCAGACGTGCCTAGGATGAGACTGAAACACATGGTGGCATCTGACTGCGCTGCCAACCAGCACATGGCGGCCGCCAACCACCACCGCCGACTGCGTACGTGACGCATGCAGCGGTCGCGAGGCAGAGCGCATGCGCAGGTAACGGTAAGCCTGATCCCCCCCTGGCGGGAAATTGGGGAGGGGGTGTGCAGGGTGGAAACGGCCCACGTGACCCAAAGATTCGGGACACACCCTCTCCACCAAGCTCCGGTGCGCCGATTGGCCGGGATCCCCCGTCAATCAGGAAGGAAGCTTTCCCGGTAAACCGGCTTCCAGATCTTCCCGCGACGGTATTCCAGCGATATCTGCTCACCTAACCCCCTACGGTTCTCACCTGCCGGCTCCCGTCCGCTCCTGGCTCCTGCTCCCGGGTGGGAGGTTGTTGCCGTTGGGGCTCCCAGGGGAGCCGCTTCCTGTTGCTGCGGCCATGGCGGTGCCCGGTTTGCGGCTGAGTGGCGGAGGCGGCGGTTGCTGCTGCTGTTTGAGCATGTTCCGGGGCTCGAGAGGAGGGGGGAGGCGCGCAGCGGAGAGAGCGCGAGACCCACCGGAGGGGGGGAGGAGTGAGAGCGGCGCAGGCCCCGGCGCGAGACACTGAGAGGGGGGGGTAGTCGGGGATAAATAAAAAAAAAAAAAAAGCCGGCGCGCGCCTCGCTCAACAACCGCCGCGCACGAGACACTGCGCGTGGAGGGAGGGCGGGGCTGAAATGGACCAATAGGAACAGAGGAAAACGTGGTTAGATAAAGGCGGGGCTTGTGGCTGACCAATCAGCTGGTGTAGGGAGAGAAGGTGAGTTCGCCGGAACAGGGAGAGGGAAGCGCGGGCCTCTTTCTTGACCCGTCGTCTACACCAAATGGCCCAGCGCGCGACTGCAACGCGAGAAAAAGATGGGCGGAGCCAGGGCCTATGGCCAATAAGATGTCCGGCGGCGGGGGAAAGGGGAGGAGACAAGGCGATGTTGGCCAATGAGAGCAGCGAGGGGTGGCCCAGCGCTGAGGGACTGCGGTGGCGACGTGCTCAGGGATGTTATTAGGCGCCTACCTGGCTGGCAGTGGAGCGCGCACAACGTAGAGCTCGCGCTCTGATGGGGGCGGAGCTTACGGAAAGCGCGTGCCGCCAATGGCCTTGGTGACCTCTCCTGAAGTGAAACGTCACCGCGACAAAATATTACGTCAAGAAAATGTCCCCATGCAACCCTTGGCCTAAGCGGATAATATAATTGAAACCGTGTTTAATGGAATATCACACACGCCATATCACTATTTCATCGCTAATGTGTCACTGCAGTTTAGTAGCTTATCGCTGACGTCACGCTAGGCACTTTGTCTGGTGGCTCTTTTGTAACGGCTTGGTTTGACGTCACAGCTCCCAGGACCGACCCCCGCCCTTTTCTTGGCTTCGCGCGCCACACACGCAGCTTTGGCGCGGTGCTGCGGACGCGGACACTGTGTGCTGCGATATCCTTCCGCGGACTGAGAATGTAGTCCCAGAGATTGTTTTATTTTTTTTATTATTTGTAACTTTATTGATTAGAAACATTTATATAGTCCCAGATACCTCCCTTCTCTGCCTTTGTCAGGCAACGTCTAACTGCAGGATTTCTTATGAAATAATGTCTCATTGTTAACAAGCACGTCCTCTCTTTCCTCAGCTTTATAATATATACTTGTGCATACTTGCCAACATTTCACAAATTAAACAAAGTACACAAACCACCCCAACTCCCCTCATGCACATCCCCCAACTCCCCTCATGCACATCCCCCAACTCCCCTCATGCACATCCCCCAACTCCCCTCATGCACATCCACCAACACCCCTCATGCACATCCCCCAACACCCCTCATGCACATCCCCCAACATCCCTCATGCACATCCACCAACATCCCTCATGCACATCCCCCAACTCCCCTTATACAGACCCCCAAGTCTCATGCCAATCCCAATACAAGTCCCCTCGTGCAGACCCCCCCCCCCCAAGTCCCCTCATGCCAATCCCCCAACCCCCCTTCTAAGACATTTACTCATAAATAACCCGGCACCTTGCCACATTATAATATGAGCAGGGCTGAGCCCGCTGCTAAGAGAAGGTATGGTGGTCAGCAGTTGCTCAGGGTCCCAACACATGGTTTCCCGCTGCTGCTCGCACACACGCTGCAATCACGGGCCAATCGGAATCTTAGGCCTCGTCCAGGGTGACGCTGAGCAGGCGCGTGTGCTTGCGCTGGCCACGATGAAACACATTGTTGAAATGTGTGTGGCCAGCGTGAGCGAGCGCCTGCGCATGCACCACGCTTAGCTGCTTGCCGAAGCAAGCAAATTTGATTACGCCGCTCGCTGGCGCATCACGTGAGCGGTTCACCCAATGATGGCGAACCAGCTCTGTGGCGTCACGGCTGTGCCCCCCGATACGCCTCACCCACACGCGCAACTAGCTGGCCATAAATCGGCCGGCCCAGCAGAGCGCGTGACGTCACCACGCACGAGCGCCAGCACGCTCGCTCCCTG
The DNA here is from genome assembly GCF_040206685.1 of Ascaphus truei. Taxonomy (NCBI): domain Eukaryota; kingdom Metazoa; phylum Chordata; class Amphibia; order Anura; family Ascaphidae; genus Ascaphus; species Ascaphus truei. The sequence continues at coordinate 52,769,202 of NC_134493.1, read as the reverse complement.
CCTGGCATCACTGCAACCTTCGGCTGCGCTTATAGTGCCGGTGACGTCACGCTGCGGTCGGTGGAAACACTAAATTGACTTGACTGCCACCGATCGTCGCCGTCACTATACTGCGCTTATAGAGACGGCGACGCAACAGCACATGTGTACGCAACGGCGACAAAGCGCTTAGTGTACGCAACGGCGACAAAGCGTCGGAGCAACAGTGCTACCAAAAATCTGGTTGTCACTCTTATTTGATTTTTTGATTTTTTCAGCGATGGTCTCCCCTTGCGGCCAATCAGGAGCTTCTCCGTCCCTCTGCCTTCCCCCTTTATGATGGCCAGCGACGTCGCCTAAATTTTAAATGCAACTTTCGCAATGGCGACGGGTGAAGTCATCGGTCGCTGTCGCCAGCCCTCCAGTGCGTTTTTATACCAACCAAATCAGTATAGTTGGATGGTCTGCATATGCAGTATCTCAGAAAACACAACATGAAATACCAAGCATTGTTTAAACTTCTTATTGGAAATAATAAAATAAACATTTCAGATACTAAACAATAAACAGCCCACCATTGTGTCATTTATTTTAGACTATAAATATATTGTGTAACCCGTTTAGCTCTCAGACTTATGATTCATGCTGAGGCAGGGGCCTGAGTGCCTATTGATAACTTACTGGCCCACACGTGGACAGGAAGCAGACGGACATGCCATACGAATGATACAAGTTTACTTAACCACTACTAACTCCGGTAACGTGATCCTCAGCTGATGATCACTACAGACAGTATGCAATATAACACAGTCCCCAATAACGCTGCTCGGGGGTGGATCAGTGACAGTGGTGCATTAGCCACCCAATCCTGGGTATATTGGCTTTGTGATGGGGCCGGCGCACTGCGGGAGCTCGTTGTGTATTATAATAACTGTTGCAGGCCTGTACTTCGAAAAGGTACTTCGGTACCGCTGTGCTTTATAGCTGTTGAGGGTCCCCTCCGACGGCGCTTGGACTCTCGATCGTGTCCGGACTGTAAATCTTCTCCTGCTGCCATGTGCGCACACTGCAATCCTCTACCTAACCTGACAGCCCAAAGGTCCGAGCAGATCTGATATCAATATGATCACCACCATTTTTAAAGCAGCCATCCAAGCTGCCCTTTTTAATTTTAATTTCCCCCCCCACCCCTTCAATATGTGCATCAATACAATCCACACAATGATAAGTAATTACCTAAGTTAATGATCGATCCGTTCTCCTGTGATCGATCCGCGAAGATGCGGCTCGGGGGTTCACTAAATGGCTGTCAGTGCAGCAGAAGAGGACAAAAGATGCAAAGTTCTGTGGGGAAGATCATGTGACCAGGCAGTCACTAGATACAATTGGTGCTAGAGAGAGGGCAGGGCTCAAAATGGGATGGGCCAGAGCATGTTTCAGAAGAGGAAGGGGCTGCGACTTTATAAATGGTTGCTATAGAAACAAAAAAATGCTTGTTACATTATAATACGTTAAAAATTTAATTCAGAGTTGTTTAAAAAAAATGCTACACATATTTTCTCATAGTACAGAACGGATACAAAAACATGTAGGATATTGCTTGGTCTCCAGCTTTAAAAGCTCCTCTCTCTTATAGTCCCTCCTCTTTCACAGCAGTTATTATTGGCTGCTATTATGTCCATTACAGTCACATGTCCAGAGCACATTGGAGAGGAACCTGCCAGGTGGGGGGGGCAGTGTGAGTGTCTGGAGCTCATTACACATGGGGTTACATCCTCCCCCTGCCAAAAAGTTGATGTCCCCATCCACCGGATTAAAGACCTTGTGGCACATGACAGCTACCCACCACATATCTTCCTCTCTGGGTTCATAGAATCATAGGCGGAGCATGTTCTATCTTCAAAGTGCAGCAGCACATGAAAGTTTTATATTGATAATATGTATGTTGTTTAATTGTTTTATATTAAATTGCTCTGTTTAATCCCATCCATTTTCTCCCTGGGTAATGCACTATTGCAGTGTTTTTGTATGTCTTGGCTTCCTTTCTTGAGGTAATTGCCTAAAGAGAAGAACTTTATCCACGACCACATCCTCATCCTTGCCTCAGCGCCACAGGAGGTTTTTTTCCCATCCTTCCAGTGTTGTATATGCATAACCTGTAATTGTGCGGTAATAAAGTATTTGGTGTGTTTTTACCTTTCCAGGAGTGCCAGCAAGCAGAGATTGCTGTGGTATGAGTTTCAAGGGGTTTTTTTTTGCGGAGAAAGTGTTGTGAGAATGTGCCTAGCTAGTAAGGGTCCAGAGATGCTGGTTCCCCTAAAAATGTACCCAGGAATCAGGTCTAATTCCTGGATACATTAGGCACATGTCGCGGCAATATCTCCCCTTGAAAACGCGTTTGCGACTCACCACTAGGGGTTCCCTGCTTCAGCACAGACCAGAAAGGTAAAATGGGCATAGGGATGTGAGGTGCCCCTGAACCAGTCAAGGGGTCCCTAGGTTAATGGGGATACCCAGTAAATACCCAGGTCACCCAGAACCTATATAGGGGTTCGGAGGTACTCTATAATCATCTATAAGGGTGTGAGGGGGCTTGTAAAGTCCAGTCCTAAGTCTATTTTATATTGTGTGGGGAATATGGCTAGTAAGGAATAAAGTGCAGCTTCTTATTCTATTTCCCATAACCAAAAGACTTAGGATATTTTTAAAGTGTATATTGTATTGAACAAAGTGTGTTAAGTACATATAGGCTTGTGCACAGAAAATTGATGAACAGGGTTGAAAAGTGTTCCTGTAGCTGTGGGGATCCCTAGATGACATAGGGGTACCCCAGTTAGTGCCAAGGTGTCCCAGAGCCTGTATTGGGTTTGTGGGTCATGTAAGTCCCCTGTAAAGTATAGGAAAACCTGACCTGTTTAGGGACGTTTGGGGTTCCCTGTGTCGTAGAAACTCCAAATTTTGGGAGTGTAAGTTTTAGGTGGGATATTGGTGCGAAAATGTATTCCTTTTATTTGCAGGAGTTTGGGAGGCCCAACTACTGGTGGTTCCCTGATTCTACCCAGCGTGCAGGCACTATTTGTGGGTTCGTGGGGGGAATTACATTGGGGCTGCACTGTGTCCCCCAGACGCCTGGTTTTCGAGCCCAGATATCCCCAACTAATTTCCCACACGTATATATGGGTCCCCAAGGTCTATACTTAATTAAAGTATGGTTCAGAGGGTGTTATACTGTATGTATAAAAATCCATGCAGTCAGCCTAAAGCATTTGCATAGGAGACCTGATGTCTACCTAGCCCATTTAGCCTCAAAGGGAATCCTGTATATGGAGATGTAAAGACCACCTGGGCAGGAGGGAAGGACTCAAAGCAACCACGCCATGAGATCAATGGACGCTATTTGCATGTCCATCTGTCTCACAGACTGGCAGGAGCCGTCACCGCGGGTGGCATTGAGGAAATCAGGGTCAAAGGCGCCACATACACAAAAAACACTAGATGGCGCTCAACACTTATACACAAACATGCAGTGAATATAGTGACTATAAGATCAAAATAAAGTGTAATGAGTGATATAGGAAAAAACTCAAACCCTGAAAGGACTGTTTCTATGTCCACAGAAAGCACAAAATAGAATAAGTCAGGGGAGCATCATTACCTATAGGAAAAATAAACAAAATACCATAGTGCAAAACGTAATGATAAAATACACTTAAAAATGGCAGAGCTCTCTTGAGAGCATAAGACGCTAGATGGTGTACACTTCATCCATAGACTAGCAACAAGGAGCAAAAAACAGGAGGTAAGTGCGTCCAGGACAGAGACACAGAGTCAAAAATAAAATGCCAAACTTTTATCCGACAATGATAAAATTGGAGGCTTACGAGATGTCAGATGTTTAACAGCATTGGTGTAAGGTGTAGATGTTCGCCGAGTCGCGTTCTCGGAATCCCCGCACACTGCTGCCGCATCCACCGATCTCCGACCTGCACTGCTGGAGCCGATACGTCACATCCGGTTCTCTCAACTCGTATGGTAGAAACCACCAGAACTCCACTGCAGTCTCTCCCTCTGGATCTAACACGTATCGGCTCCAGCAGTGCAGGTCGGAGGTCGGAGATCGGTGGATGCGGCAGCAGTGTGCAGGGATTCCGAGAACGCGACTCGGCGAACATCTACACCTTACACCAATGCTGTTAAACATCTGACATCTCGTAAGCCTCCAATTTTATCATTGTCGGATAAAAGTTTGGCATTTTATTTTTGACTCTGTGTCTCTGTCCTGGACGCACTTACCTTTTTTGCTCCTTGTTGCTAGTCTATGGATGAAGTGTATACCATCTAGCGTCTTATGCTCTCAAGAGAGCTCTGCCATTTTTAAGTGTATTTTATCATTACATTTTGCACTATGGTATTTTGTTTATTTTTCCTATAGGTAATGATGCTCCCCTGACTTATTCTATTTTGTCAAAAGTGCCACATGGCACATGCCCCTTGGTTCGTTCAGATTTCCAGGTAACCCTGTTGTTTCTACCAGTTTGTCTCAGATTGGTTGCCGAGAATATTCTCACACTTTCCGATAGGGGGATAGTATTCTGGGAATGAAAGTCAGAGGTATTATAACCCCGTACGCAAATCAGATGTTTAGTTCTCTCGAAGCTCTCCAAGATTCTAAGCGAGTTTTGTCTAAGCAAGTTACTCCCGACCTCTGGAGCGAGGGGGAAGGGTGGTGCCTGGAATTGCAGGCCGTTTTCAGTTCTAAGGCTGAGGTCCCGCTGCATCCGACGGTGCGCGGCCGCGACACTCACCAGCTCTTTACTTCCTCCCGAGCCGGCACCAGTCCCTCTTCACTGTGCGCTGTGACGCATCAGCCAGCAGGGGATGCAAGAGGATTGTGATCCCGAGCGGCGACGCATAACGTGGTGTGGCATGGAGCCAATGAGGAGGGGAGATCGCCGGCAGGGGGGAGGCCTGCACGTATTCTGAGTATTAATGTTAGTCAGAAAGAGAATGATGACCCATCTTGGCAAGAAGCAACGGTCTCATGGTTTGGTTCGCCAACAACATCTTTGTCTGTTTCAAAACTCTCCTCTTTTTCTGAATTCTTCAAACTGAGGTTTAATCGTAAGATTAGAGAACTACTAATGCAGTGTGAAACATAAACAGTCACTTCGATCCCGCCCCCCATCATGGCCTCCGCCCAACCGACCCGTTTTGGCCACGCCCCCTGCGTCTAAAACCGGCTCCCTAAAGACCGCAGATCGCGGTGAAGTGCCGTGCACGTGCCTCCTGGACGCAGTGCGGTCGCGCCAGCGCATGCAGCGGGGCCTTAGGCTAAGACATGGCAGGCTAAATCTCAGTCAGAGGAAAATACTTCGGTAGGTTTCCCTGCACCTAGGAGAGTTTAGTTGTGTACCCCAGTCCCAAGTAAGTGTGTTTTTTGCCTGTATTTTGTGTAACATTGTGTGTCTGCCTTTTCCTGTGAATACATTTACAATTTACCTATGGAAGTACCAGCACTCACTGTCTTTTAGGTTAATGATCTACTGAATGCAGATGTAATGAAGATAAATAAATTTAATAACACTATAAACAAACCGGAATTAAAGCAGTTGTATATGCAGAAACAATAAAGTGTCACCATGGAAAAAAAATATCTCAAAGTGAGGGAAAGAGGGGAAAGAAGGAGAAGGGAAAAAACACATGGAACAAAAGGAAAAAACACAATAAGGAGAGAAGAAGGTATGCTAGGGGGGGCGACGTTTCGCGGGACTAACTCTTCATCAGGCCCATTCCCCCTAGTCCCAAAGGGTCCCAGAGGTACTTCCCTAAGCCTTCCCTCCCCTGTCACAAGTCTAGCCAAACACCACAGAAAAATGCTACTGGTCATACAGCATGGGCAAGGGGGAGCTAGCATACAAGCACAAGGAATCCAGAATAGTCAATGAAAAGGTAACCAGACTTTCTGTCCTCTGCTCCTCGTGCTCTGTGGAGTGCTGGGGACTGATGTGGCTAAATGTGCTGCCATAAATAGTGGATCGGGCTGCCGCCCCGCCATGCAGTGTGGGTGACGTCATCAAACGGAGCCTCTCAGAGTACAGGCTAACTTCTGTACACGTAACGCTTCCTCACCGCTCATGCGTCCTCAGTCTTCCTCCACTACTCGTGTGGAGCGTCTCTGCGCATGCGCGAGATCCCGATCTCCCTGCCCATGATAAAAAGCTGTTCCTGCTGACAGACAGCAATCCAGGCATGCGTGGAAGTGGTTACCTTTTCATTGACTATTCTGGATTCCTTGTGCTTGTATGCTGGTAGCATTTTTCTGTGGTGTTTGGCTAGACATGTGACAGGGGAGGGAAGGCTTAGGGAAGCACCACTGAGACCCTTTGGGACCAGGGGGAATGGGCCTGATGAAGAGGTAGTCCCTCGAAACGTCGCCCCCCCTAGCATACCTTCTCTCCTTGTTGTGTTTTTACTTATGTTTCATGTGTTTTTTCGCTTCTCCTTCTTTCCCCTCCTTCCCTCACTTTGAGACATTTTTTTTCCATGGTGACACTTTGTTTCTGCATATACAACTGCTTTAATTCCGGTTTGTTTATAGTGTTATTAAATTTATTTATCTTCATTATATCTGCATTCAGTAGATCATTAACCTAAAAGACAGTGAGTGCTGGTACTTCCATAGGTAGGTTAGTTCTTAGAGGGGAATAAGGGTCCCCTCTTGTTCCGTGCACCCTGCAACCCCACTTATTATTCGAGTCAGAGCCCCGTCCTTGGTTTAGTCAATCACCTCCTAGGTTGACCAGATACTCCTGGAATACTTTTTTTCTCATGGCAATTTCACCAGCTGACCGAATGACAGGTGATGATTCCTATGCAGGTTCTTCTCTGGCCCAACGTCCCTTTTTCGGGCCTTACTCGGTAATCTGGTTTCCAGCTATTCGCTCTTTTGTGTTTACCGGGTATGCCCACATTTCGGATGAGGACTCTATCATGCACTTGCCCGTGCACAGTTCGGTCATAACGGCTTTTATTTCCCACACTGCTCGTATCAGCAGCCGTAGTGGCCGGTCTGTATGCTTCTTGCTACTGTTCCTTTAGCCTCTGTACATACTGCATGTACGTGGTTGGGGGATGTATCATCTACCGCCACTCCAAAACACAGGTTGATTGGTAATCGGGCTTCCCATCCAAACATCAAGTAGTCGGGTGAATACTCTGTAGAGTAATTCCAGGTGCAGTTATACGCATGTACCAGGTGATGCACATGCTGGCTCCATCATTCCTTCCCTTGAGTATTTAATGTGCCCAACATTTTCAATAGGGTTCTATCGGATCTCTCAGGTTGAGGATCTCCCTGTTGGTGATAAGGTGGTGTTTGTAATGTTTTTTTTTTTATTCCACCGAGGCGCAGTAGTTCTTTGAGTCGGCTTTCAAAATCCCACCCTTGATTCAAATGTATCCTATCTGGCAATCCATAATGGACAAAGTACTTGTCCCACAGCACCTTAGCGACAGTACTAGCTCATTGATCCTTTGTTGGGAATGCTTGAGCAAACCGGGTGAAGTGGTCCGTGCCCACCAGGAAATTATTGGTATTCTGTCTGGCTCTAAGGACTGGAAGTCCATGCAGACCAAATCCAGTGGTCCACTGCTGGTGATATTTGTCAACGGTGCGGCCCTTGTAGGCAAATTCTTTCTAGGCACACACCTTCCACAGTTCTTACAATATTCTTCGACATCCCAAGCCATTCAGGCCAATAGAATTTGTCTTTCACTAATCCCAATGTCTTGTCTGTGCCCAGGAGGCCATGATCATCATGGAGAGAATAGAGTACCACCTGCCTATACTTGTAAGGAAGTACCAATTGCTTAGTTACGGTGTGTTGTGACTTCTTTGCGACTCTGCACATCACCCCGCTCTTGATCACCATTTTAGGCCATTGCTTTAAGAGGAGACGACTTTCAGGGTGTATTCCGATGACCGTCCTGGACGATTTCGAGTTCTTCAAGGCTGAATACTTCCTTCAACCGGGAGCGGTCTGTTGGGCTTGTGCTAGATCCCACCGGTTTAACCGAGGTAATCCCTCCATAGTTAACTCTGCAGGGGGAGAGTATACCAGGGGTACAGTGGAGGGGGATATCCCCAGACTGTCAGCCACTCGGTTTAGATTTTCCGCCATGATTCTTGGCACCTCAATTTGCTTGCACAATGCGCTCACTCCGGTTGTGGCAATTTCTTCCCATTGTCCATCCATACCTCAAGTATCTGTGTGAATTTGAGACCGTGTGTCAGCATCAATGTTTTGCTTCCCTGGTCTGTATTTCAGGCTGAAATTGTAGGTCGCCAATCCCGCTAACTACCTGTGACAAGTGGCATCCAACTTTGCTGACAGAATGTAGGTATGTGGGTTGTTGTCTGTGTGCACTACAAAGGTGACTCCATACAGATAGTTGTGTAGCTGGTCCACTACTGCCCATTTAAATACCAAGAATTCAAGTTTGTGCACCAGGTAGTTCCTCTCTGAAGGCAAATTCCGCAGATCTAAGCCCCTCAATGTGATCCCGATACAGAACAATAGGATCTCCCCAGCAGGGAGGGAATGGGGCGCGAAGGTGTGGGATGCACTGATTAAAGAGAAAAACACTTCTGGACTGGATATTCTTCCAATATGTTCTCTCTCGTAATCAATAAATGCAATATTGAGTGCACCCTAAGCAAGTCTTATGAAAGTTCATTCTAGAGTATGTCTTGTGGAGGATAAGGTTGGAATCCCACTCAATATAGTGTGCAAAAAGCAATACGTAATGAATGCCCCAATACCCAAGGGCAACCTCCTAGTATCAAGACAGTCCAAAATTAAATGGAAAAATACTCACAGCTGAATGGATGAAAGTCCTCTCCTGGTGCAATCCACTTGATCAGGAGTCTTCACTCGCCGGGTGTAGTCCTTGGAGTGCAATGCGCTGAGGGTAGATAGAATCAGGAGAAAAACTGGCAAAAAGCCAAAAAAAACTGCACCACTTGAATAAATCAGTGAGGAGGGTAAAGAATGAAACGATTTATTTGAAGCAAAAAACGGGAGAAAATTATACTGACATGTTTCGCTCTGTACGGATCGAAACATTTCAATGTAATTTTCTCCCGTTTTTTGCTTCAAATAAATCATTTTATTCTTCACCCTCCTCACTGATTTATGCGTGGTGCAGCGTTTTTTGTCTTCTTTGCCAGTTTTTCTCCTGCTCCCGATACAGGACTGCTCCAAACCCCTCTAGGCTGGCGTCTACATGAAGCACATAGGGTTTTTGTGGGTCAGCAAACGTTAATACTGACGCATTAGTGAGACAGGCCTTTATGTCTTGGAAAGCCTTTTTCGCACTTGGACTTCCACCTGTCTCCAAATGGCTCGTTCATTTTGACATAGTCTTGACTGGTGGCTCGAACAGCTGTATTGTATCCTCTGGGCGGCGGGTAAACTTTTCTTAACTGTCTGAACGGCAGTACTGAAGCTGAGAAATTATTTACGAACCGCCTGTAATATCCACAGAACCCCAGAAAGGATCGCAATTCTGTCAGTTGTTTGGGCTTAGGCTAGGATTCAATTGCCTCTAATTTAGAGGGGTCAGTAGCCACTCGTTTTTCACACGCAATGTGTCCCACATGTGTGGCAGACGTCCGGCAGAACTGACACCTCTCAAGGGACAATTTCAGTTCACTCTCACTCAGCCTATCTAGTACCTTCCTCATGCAGTCTGGTGTTCTTCTTGCCAAATACTATTTGGTCATCCAGATATACCAGTACCTCTAATAGTTTTATATCCCTTACAACGCGTTCCATCAGTCTTTGGAAAGTAGCTAGGTCCCTTGACACCCTTTGGGGTATGCACTTTTAACAGTGACAACCCTGTCTAAATTAGACTGCAATAGAAAGCCTCTAATGGTCTGAGGAATCCAGTAGGGAGCTGGTTAATTGCACTAAACAATTAACCAGTCCCACCTGGTTAATCAGACAAGGGTAAAAACCTCTTACAGACCCAGAGACTCTTGAGCACACAGGCATGACTGTGTGCTGATATCAAGACACCAGGGGACCAGACCTCTCTTTCAGGGTGCAGCGAATCCAGGAACCTGCCAGTGGCTGGCCCCTCAACGTACACCAACCCAGACACTGACCTGAAGGGCCACCTGCTTTGAGGTACCTCTTTAGGCTTTTGGTGATAGGTTGGTAAGGGGCTTATCCCCCCAGCCCGGCAGATAGGGACTGGGGAAGTGAGTTAGCCCTTACAAAGGGATAGGCTGTTTGTTTCTTTGTATTTATGTGTATACTAGCTGAGAGACCCGGCGTTACCCGGGATGTAAATGCGTAATAGGTAGTATTATTTATAAATGGTGGAACAATAGGTGACTATTTGTTGTAAAGGTTGGATAATAATGTTGAAAAGAAAGATGGAAGAAAATGTAATACGATGTTGTATAAAAATGGTTTATTGTAAACACACCACAGTACAATGTATATTTTGGTGACATAAGTGATGTGAAAATGTGAGGCGTGTGTCCTGCTAGGGTGTGAGCGTGTGTGAGGCGGCAGGTGGGTGTTCAGTACGGGTGGCGCATGGGTAGTGAGTGCTGGCTGTGGGTCGGGGTCCTGCTAGGGTGTGAGGCGGCGGGTGTGTGGCGAGTGCGGGTGACAGCTGGTCAGTGATATTGTTGCGTAGGGGCAGGATGCGGCAGGTGTGTGTCGAGTGTGTGGGGTGGGTGAGAGGCGGCGGGTGTGTGTCGAGTGGCGGGTGTCTGTTGAGTGCGTGCGGCGGCTGTGTGGCGCAGGGGTGTGAGCGGTGGGCAGGTGAAAGGCAGAAGTGCGGGTGGGCGAAAGGAAGAGGCAGGAGGGCGGACGAAAGGCACTGAAGGAGTTGAGGTGAGGTCGAAGGGGTGGTGGGGGGTGGTGAAGGGGGGCGGAGGGGAGGTGGAGGATGGGTGGTGAGGGGGGGGATGGTGAGGGGAGGTGAAAGGGGGGCGGAGGGGAGGTGAAGGGGGGGCGGAGGGGAGGTGAAGGGGGGGCAGAGGGGAGGTGAAGGGGGGGCAGAGGGGAGGTGAAGGGGGGGCAGAGGGGAGGTGAAGGGGGGGCGGAGGGGAGGTGAAGGGGGGGGCGGAGGGGGTAGGTGGGGAGGGGGAGGTGAAGGGGGGGTGAGGGTAGATGAAGGGGGGGTGGAGGGGAGGTGGTAAGGGGGGGGAGGTGGTGGGAAGGTGGGAAGGGGGGGAAGGTGGGGAGGTGGGAAGGAGGGGAAGGTGGGGAGGTGGGAAGGGGGGGAGGTGGGGAGGTGGGGAGGTGGTGGGAAGGGGGGGGAGGTGGTGGGAAGGGGGGGAGGGGGTGGGAAGGGGGGGAGGGGGTGGGAAGGTGGGAGGTTGTAAGGGGGGAGTGAAGGTGGGGGTGAAGGGGGGTGGGGGTGGAGGGGGCGGTGAATGTGGAGGGGGCGGTGAAGGTGGGGGTGGAGGTGAAGGTAGGGGTGGAGGGGAGGTGAAGGTAGGGGTGGAGGGGAGGTGAAGCGGGGGTGGAGGGGAGGTGAAGCGGGGGTGGAGGGGAGGTGAACCGGGGGTGAAGCGGGGATGGAGGGGAGGTGAAGCGGGGGTGGAGGGGAGGTGAAGCAGGGGTGGAGGGGAGGTGAAGGGGGGGGTGGAGGGGGGGGGGGGGGTGGAGGGGAGGTGAAGGGGGGGGGTGGAGGGGAGGTGAAGCGGGGGTGGAGGGGAGGTGAAGCAGGGGTGGAGGGGAGGTGAAGGGGGGGGTGGAGGGGAGGGTGAAGGGGGGGTGGAGGGGAGGTGGAGGGGAGGGTGGTGGGGAGGTGAAGGGGGGGGTGGAGGGGAGGTGAAGGGGGGGGGGTGGAGGGGAGGTGAAGGGGGGGGGGGTGGAGGGGAGGTGAAGGGGGGTGTGGAGGGGAGGTGAAGGGGGGTGTGGAGGGGAGGTGAAGGGGGGGGGTGGAGGGGAGGTGAAGGGGAGGGGGTGGAGGGGAGGTGAAGGGGGGGGTGGAGGGGAGGTGAAGGGGGGGGGGGTGGAGGGGAGGTGAAGGGGGGGGGGTGGAGGGGAGGTTAAGGGGGGGTGGAGGGGAGGTTAAGGGGGGATGGAGGGGAGGTTAAGGGGGGATGGAGGAAGGTTGAGGGAGGGGAGGTGGAAGGGAGGGGAAGGCCGCTCACTCACCCGTCCGGCAGCTCCCTCACCCGTCCGGCAGTTCCCTCACCCGTCCCGCAGCTCCCACGTGGATCTGAGGCGGGAGGCAGCGTGTTGTAGGCCGCTCCCCCGCTGTGTCCCTGGCGCGCGCTCGCTCACTCCGCTCCCCCGCTGACTGTAGCGGCGCCGGGGGGGGGGGGGGGTGGAGGGGAAGTGAGTGAGGGAAGGTGAAGGGGGGTGAGGAGAGGTGAAGGCCGCTCCCTCACCCGTCCGGCAGCTCCCACACCCGTCCGGCAGCTCCCTCACCCGTCCGGCAGCTCCCTCACCCGTCCGGCAGCTCCCTCACCCGTCCCGCAGCTCCCTCACCCGTCCCGCAGCTCCCTCACCCGTCCCGCAGCTCCCACGTGGAGGGGGGAGGGTGAAAGCGCGGGAAACAGGGAGAGGCGGAGGAAGAGGCGGAGCCTCCTGGACCGGTGGGGAAGAGAGCGGGAGATGTGCGGCTAACACTGTGAGCCCCGCTAATGTATGTAACACCGTGTGTGTGGGGGGGTTGTGTGTGTGTGTGTGTGTATAGTGATGTGTGTATAGTGATGTGTGTATAGTGATGTGTGTGTGTGTGTGTGTGTGTATAGTGATGTGTGTGTGTGTGTGTGTGTGTGTGTGTGTGTGTGTGTGTGTGTGTGTGTGTGTGTGTGTGTGTGTGTGTGTGTGTGTGTGTGTGATGTGTGATGTGTGATGTGTGTATAGTGATGTGTGTGTGTGTGTGTGTGTGTATAGTTATGTGTGTGTGTTGTGTGTGTTGTGTGTGTGTGTGTGTGTGTGTGTGTGTGTGTGGTGGTGTGTGTGTGTGTGTGTATAGTGATGTGTGTGTGTGTGTGTGTGTGTGTATAGTGATGTGTGTGTGTGTGTGTGTGTGTGTATAGTGATGTGGTGTGTGTGTGTGTGTGTGTGTGTGTGTGTGTGTGTGTGTGTGTGTGTGTGTGTGTGTGTGTGTATAGTGATATGTGTGTGTATAGTGATATGTGTGTGTGTGTATAGTGATATGTGTGTGTGTGTGTGTGTGTGTGTGTGTGTGTGTGTGTGTGTGTGTGTATAGTGATATGTGTGTGTATAGTGATATGTGTGTGTGTGTGTGTGTGTGTGTGTGTGTGTGTGTGTGTGTGTGTGTCCTTCAATCCGCCTCAGGCCAATGAGAGGTGTGCGGGGGGGGGGCGGCCCAAGGGAGCAATCTCATTGGCCTGGCCCAAGGTCCAATGAGATTGCCGCTAGGGACACGGGGAGGGGCACAGGGAGACACATACAGACCCGGACACATAGAACACTTTCAGAAATATATAGTAGATTGACTTAAACTGTTGTTCAAAGTGACAGGCTGATTAAAACCATGGGTTAATTTCCCCCAAATCAGTCACCCAGAGTGTACCTCTGCACATGGTCTCTTACAGCACTCAAATGAATAGAACCCCAATGGACATGGTCTTTTCTTTATCCGTTTGCACTTTGGGATCTGGTAATATCCGTCGCGGAGGTCCAAGACCGAAAACCATTTGTTCCTGGTGAGACAATCCAATGCCTCCTCTATACACGCATTGTATATTGATCCGGAATGGTCCTTATATTCAGCATGCAGTAATCAATACACATTCTTACTGTCCCCCTTTTTCTTCCGGGCCACCAATATGGGTGATGCATATGAGCTCCGGGATTCTGAGATTATGCTCGCCCCATTCGTTCCTGTAGATGTCATCTCACATCTTCCACTCAGTGGCCATCTCTGTGACCTTTCCTTGAAAGGGCGAGCATCATGAAGGTGGATCTGGTGTTCCACTCCATGGACTTTTCCTACATCCCATTGTTGAGGGGAGAAAACCTCAGGTCTACGAGCCATCTTCTCTTGCAGCCATTTCTTCCAGTGTTCTAGAGCCGGGGGGTCCAATCTATACCCATGGGATTTTCTCATCCCATGCGGGGCCCATCACCTGTCTGTATGGACAGCACCCCAGCCTTTACTAATAGCCCTCCAGGGTATCCTCCATGGGGAGGACTATCATGACAATGGTCCCTTTTATATTTAGCTGGAGTGTCAGTTATCCTCTATACGCTGTTGGGGGGCACTTGCACAGGGTGGGGTCCTGCCCATGTGACCTCCCTCAAGAGCTCCCTGTCTTTTTCCTCCATCTGCTGGTACGCCTTCAAACACAAGGGATGGATTGTCAATGTCAGGCCATAATCGTTTCCCCTGATGGTCTGGTACCATTTTGCTAGTTGTCCAAAAACATTTCCATTCGTGCCAATTATGGCTCCAGTTTCTTCCTTGCTGCGGGCTTAAGTTCATATGAGGGCCACCACCGTCAACGCCCTCCTACTCCAGTTTATTTATTTTTTAGCATGTTCTTGTATAGCGCTGCTAGTTTTTACGTAGCGCTTTACAAAGGCATTTTGCAGACACAGTCTCTGCCCCGTGGAGCTTACAATCTATGTTTTTGGTGCTTGAGGCACAGGGAGATAAGGTGACTTGCCCAAGGTCACAAGAAGCCGTCACTGGGAATTGAACCAGGTTCCCCTGCTTCAGACTCAGTGCAAGTCAGAGCCTTTACTCACTGAGCCACTCCTTTCTTGGAAACTCGAGCTTCACCACTACATACCCTAGATACGGGTAGCTGGCATCACGGAGACTCCAAACAATCAAGCCCTTCCAACAGCAGATGTTTTACAAATACCGCATGTCAGAGCAGAGGGAAAACGGGTACAGTAGGGCCCCAATTCTCGGCGTTTCGCTTCTCGCCGATCCTCCAATACGGGGCGGTACTGAGAAGGGGGCTGTCGTGTCTGCACATGCGCAGAACGGAGGCTGCTGAGGTCGCGCATGCTCAGAACGGGGGCTGCTGAGGTTGCGCATGCGCAGACGGAGGTTGCGCATGCGCAGAACGGAGGTTGCGCATGCGCAGAACAGAGTTCGTGCATGTGCAGAAGGGGGGACTGCAGGTTTGCACACCTGTAGGACACGCTGAAAATCACTGGTTCTGGCTTTGCGGTGATTTTTGCTTTGCGGCGGGGCCACAGAACGGTACCCGCCGTATTAGTGGGGGCCTACTGTATAGTCTCCAGTTCTTCAGAGTTCATATCCACTGAGCTCAATGGTTAGTAGTGTACCGTTGATTCCGCGTGTACGTCCGTATGCGTCACGCGTCATCCATGTAGGAAGGGACGTTGTAAAACCCGCCCCAACACGTGTTTCACCATGGCTTCTTCTGGGGGCTTGAGTGACATCGAAGAGGACCAATATATATCCCCCTCACAATTAAGGAGCAGACCAATCACAAAGCCTCCTGTAGGAATCATTCATAGCTAGTAATGATCACAATAATGAGGCATAAGATAAAAGAATATACATTCACAAAAAAGAACATCAAATTGAAAAGGGACAGGTTGTAAATAAACCCCCTTTAGGCCACCTGTACTAAAGATGCAGAGCAAGCAACCCTTTTATAGGAACATTGAATAATTGAGGGCATCATTCAAGGCCCACTGGCATTAGTGAGATATATATATATATGTCGACAAATCACCCAAAAATCTACTCGCCGAACAAAAAAATCTACTCGCCACCTAGCCCCGCCCTTAGTCCCCACCCCCAGGGGGGGGGGGAGAGAGAAGGGGGGGGAGGAGAGGGGGGGAGGAGACAAGGGGGGGGGAGAAGGAGGGGGGGGGGAAAGAAAGGGGGGGAAGAAGGAGAGGGGGAAAGAAGGAGGGGAAGAAGTGGGGGGGGGGAGAAGGAGGGGAAGAAGTGGGGGGGGGAAAGAAGTGGGGGGGGGGGGGGAGAAGAAGGGGGGAAAGAAGAAGGGGGGAGAAGGGGGGCTGGGAAAGAAGTGGGGGGGGAAGAAGGGGGGGGGGGGAAGGGGGGAGGGGAAGGGGGGAAGGAAGGGGGAGGGGGGAAGGGAGGGAAGAAGGGGGGAGGGGGAGGGAAGGGGGGGAAGAAGGGGGGAGGGGGGGAAGAAGGGGGGAGGGGGGGAAGAAGGGGGAGGGGGACGAAGAAGGGGGGAGGGAGGGGAGGAAGAAGGGGGGAGGGAGGGGGGGGAAGGGGGGGGAAGAAGGGGGGGAGGGTGTGTGTGTGTGTTTTAATACAAAATACAGTGCCATATACACAGAGGAGGGGGGGAGGTCTATGCTTTCCAATATGTATTATTGATCAACTTGACCCCTTTCCGTGACACAATTGCAAGGAGCGGCTGGACTACTGGACTTACAGGTGCTTGGA